>NC_063256.1:32801837-33109873 GCF_019578655.1 Ricinus communis | reverse complement strand
AAAGCAGATAATATTTCATGTGATCTGGTTCCAGATTGTTACACTTTTATTTTGGATTCTTTTGTGAACTTTTTAAGAGAGATAATAGATAAAGTGGTGGAAAAAGTTCATTTTAGAAAGCCAGATAAAAGTCTAGCTTTTGGGTTAAGGTTATTATATCGGATGTCAGTGAAAGACATGTTAAATATAGTAAAAAATCATGGCTCATTTTGGGTTCTTTCATGAACTTTTTAAGAGAGATAATGGAAAATAAAGTGGTGGAAAAAAAGTTCACTTTAGAAAGCCAAGTAAAAGTCTAGCTTTTGGGTTAAGGTTATTATATTGGATGTTAGTGAAAGACATGTTAAATATAGTAAAAAATCATGGCTCAATGGAGATATATACTGATCATAAAATGATAAGAGAATATGTGAGGGAGCTTTGGGGAATTTTAAATAATGATGAGGGTATATGTGACCTAATAAAAGAAGGAGGCTTAAATGGTTTTGAAGCCCTAAAAATTGATTATACCATAACCAAGTCAAAAAATGGTGTAAGCAGTAATGAGGCAGTTACTGTAGAAACAGAGGGAGCTGCAACAGTAAGAAATAAGTCTCTAGCAGCAACTAAGTTAGTGGTTGGTGTATGCAGTAATGAGGCAATTAGTGCAAGGATAGAAAGAGATGCAAAAGTGAGAAGTGAGTCTCTAGCAGCAATGAGGTTAGTGTTGGGTGACAGTAATGAGCCAGTCATAGAGGGATTTACAAAACAAAGTGAATGTGAAACATTTGCAGCAGAAAAAAATGAATTTGTAGATTTAGTTGTTGAGTTGATTAAAGATGACCAGTTATTCAACAAATTCGTAGTAAATGAGTGTGAAACATTAACAAAATAAAAAAAAATCAGGGTCAAGAAGTGTTTGTAAATGAAGATCAATTGGATGATGCTGAACAAATGGATGGGCATAATGAAGAAGCAACTAGTAATGGAGATATAGTCACAACAGCTAATACAAGCTTAAACAGAACAACTGAAAATGGTTTTGGTTCCACTGCAGATGAAGATATAAATTTGAATAAAGAATTTGATGAGATTGAAGAGGATAGGGATTCTAATGAGGAAATTGTAGAACGTGAGTACTTGACAGATGATGATGAGGAGTTACAAGAGGCTAGAAATTGTGTGAGGCAATTAAATAGAAAAAAATAAAAGAATTGAAGTTCCAGTTAGTGGGGGGAATGAAACAAGCAGCAATAAGGCAAATGTAAGAGAAGAACAGCCGAGCTTATTGGGTGATGCTAATGAAACATACTACTTTAAGTCTAGTGATGATTTACAGTACAGTTAGCACAAAAGGTTCAGATAAAGATCATGCAAAAAGGAGGAGGTCTAGATTTCCAACATTTCAACCAAAGGCTGAGAAGATCTCTTTTTCTTTAAGCATGCATTTGAATGGTCCAAAATAATGCAAAGAAGCTCTAATAAGATTTGCAATGCAAGAACAAAGGGAGATAAGAATTGTAAGGAATATAAAAGAAGAAGGTAGGGCAAAGTGTGTGAAGAACAATTGTGAATGGATATTTTTGCTTCTAATGACAGTGTAAGTAAGAGGTTCTTGATAAAAATATATAGGCCTAAACATTCATGCCAAATTACTTACAAGAACAAAAGGGTCACTATTAAATGACTTGCTAAAAATTACATTTTACAAGTATAAATACAATGGGAGCATGAGGTTGGTCGATTTGAAGGTTTGGTGAAGAAAGATTTAAATAAAGATTGAGATGAGTTTAACTAAGATAAGGAGAGCAAAAGTTTGTGCCTTGTCAATGCTACAAGGTCACTTAACAGTAGAATTTGCTATATTATGGGATTATTTGGGTGAAATTGTTAAATTAAACCTAGGAAGCACTACTTAAATGAAGGTCAAGAGACCTATTCCATATCAATTCCCAATTTTTGATAGGCTTTATATATCATTTGAATGCTTAAAGAAAAGATTGCTTAATGCGTGTAAAAGAGTGATTGGTTTAGATGGGTATTTTTTGAAAAGAGCAATCAAATGAGAGTTATTAACAGTTGTTGGTAGAGACGTGGACAATCAAATGTTCTATGTTGCTTGGGCATTAGTTGATTCTGAGAGGAGAGTTACATAGAAATGGTTTATGCAGTTGTTGCAGGCAGACTTGCATCTTGATAATGGTGATGGTTGGACAATTATTAAATATCAACAAAAAGTAATGTAGTTAGATTATTTGATTTATTTGATGCAATTAAAGAAATTCATTATAAAAATTCATGTTAGTTATAACTAATGAAACAATTGTTTAAATGCATGGACTGTTAGATGAGTTGCTAATATTCTTCAAAAAGTTGACATAGGTGTTGTGCTAGACACTTGTATGCAAACTAAAGGAAAATTCATGGAAGAAGTGCAGACCTTCAAAAGCTTTTTTTTGATGTGTGCAAAAGCTAAAAACATGCCAGATCTTGACAACAACATGAACGAGTTAAAGAGGCTGTCACTGAGAGGCTTGACATTTTGACTACTCATCCTAGACAATAGTGAGGGCCTACTTTAATACACATGTAAAATGTGACATTGTTGATAATAATCTAATTAAGGCCTTTAATGGTAAGATTATTAAAGCTATGACTAAAAATGTGATTTCTATGTTAGAAGATATAAGAAGATTGGTAATGACCAGATTGGTTACTAATAGGAATTTGACTAGCAAGTGGATTTGGAATTTTGGTTATAGAATTAGAAAACAAAGATGCATGATAGTTTCTTAGAGAGTGGATAAGGTCAAGTGATTTAGAATAGGGATTGTGGATTTGAAATAGTATATAAGGGACACACATATATAGTTGACTTGAGTAATAGGACCTATCCTTATAGGAAATGGGAATTAACAAGAATCCCTTGCCCACATGTTGTTTGTGCCATCCTTTATTTGGAAAAGGATCCTGAGGACTTTGTTGATAACTGGTATAGGAAAGAAAAATAGCAAAAAGCCTATTCTTGTATGATGAAGTCTATGAATAGTAGCAAGTTTGGTATTGATTCACCACAACCGCCTCCGTATAAGAAGATGCCCAGTAAACCAACTAGAAATATGAGAAAGGAACCTAGTGAAGCAACTAGTAGTTATAAGCTTTCTAGAAGGGGTAGGATAATGACATGTAGGACCTGTTCTCAGAAAGGTCATAATAAAAAATCATGTCCTATATTGAAGAACATGCCTCAACAGCAAACTGATAGCCAACAACAACAACATGCACGACCAAGCAATTCTAGACCTCCAAAACTTACAGTAAGCATTACTCCTATAACATAATTTCAATGAATGTAATTTAATCGCTCAATCACTATTTTTTTTTTGTAATTTTAGCCTAGACCATCCAACGCTAATAGAGCAACTATAATTCTCATCTAAGGTTCCAACTGAGGTCTAATAGAATTAAAATATTCGAGGGGCAAGGAATGAAAGTATTTTCTCAAACTGAGAGTAAAATTTGTGAAGGATCAACGAATGAAAATGTTTCTCAATCTAACAGATTGTCTACCCAACCAGTAGCAGGTTATGGTGTGTTTATAGATCCAACAACAGGACATATGGTTACAAATGTAATATTAATTTCTGTAATTTCTTTTCCTTTATAACTATAACTTATTAACCATTGTAACATTAATGGATTAAATGTATATTCATATTTGCAGCCAAAGACTAAATCTCAAAGGGTAATCTATAAGGAGGGCAAGACAAGAATTGGTAATGAAGCTGAATCCTCTTTTATGACAGATAGAAAACGGGCTTTAAGAAGTGGGGCAAGCAATTCATCACTGAAAACTAGTTGGAGGTGTTTTTTTTTTCATTTTTCAAATGTAATTCATCAATTATATATGTTACCTAGTACAAATAATTTTAGGCAAAAGACAAAAAAAAAGGTTAAGGAGTAATAAAAGGAAGCAAAGGGGAATCAAGTATAGTCATCTTCAACATCTAAAGCAAAGAGAAAGAGTGCTTCCATACCATGTAATGCAGCAGCAACTAAGAAAAAGAAATCAAAGGTTGAAGGCACTAATTCTATAAACCAAGAAGCACCTCCATTTTCAACTTTCTTTCCATTGCCAAAAGGGCCTAATTGAAGCCAATGTATTGTTGTTAAGATGATAAATATGTCATTTATGTAAGTAGGCAAATCATGCATTTTGCGGATTCTGCTATGGCAACATTCTTGTAGTTTTTCTTTTTTAGAAAACAAAGATACTATAAATTTATGTTTATGCTATGTAATTTTTTGAACAAATTACTTCTCCCTTTGCTATGTTATATCATATTAAATTTATTTTTGTGGACCATTTATTTATGTCCAGATCATGTAAATTGATAGATTATGCCTATTAATAATGCAATGTGATATATGTGCAGCTTCATTTTATTTGGTTATGCTATATCAGATACTTCTGCAAATTCAATAAATTGAACATAAAAATCACTTTCCAACAGTGAGACACCATATTGCTACCAAGATGTCATTTTATCAAGCATCTTGTAGGCATATGTTTATATCCTATACATTAACACTAGCATATCACCAAGAAATTCATAAGATAAGCAGAATTTCTTTAACAATTTCATAAACATACAACAATAAATAAAAATAAAGCAAATGCATAAATAAAACACAATTGCAATAATAACCATATTTCCATTGTAATTCTAATACTAGGATTACATTACTTTTCTGTCAAGAATTATAAACCGATTACACCTTCATTAATACATCCTAACTTACAACAACTATATTACTGGCATTTGTATATAATTACAACTATTGAGAAAATTCCCCATGCCCATAACCACTTCTCTCTTCTTCGGTTCTCGTCCCTTTCAGCTTCAAAATTGCTCCCCTGCCTCAGTAGCCTATGTATGATTTTTTTGCCCCTTTCACATATCTCAGGATCAACCCATCTAAAAAAACCACAACCACAATTTCCTAAACCAAACTCGTAGCAAAGAAATCTCCTTCTTAGGTTTCTGTTTGTCCATAAGGTCCTCAATACGAAGCGCCTTTGATAGAAGCAAAGATCACTCTTCATAACCTTTCTTTACGAAATAACTTCAAAATAAAAGAAATTTAAAGAGCAGGAAGAGAAATGAGAGAAATGAAGATTATGAAACAATTTTGATGAAAGAGGTAAAGAAATAGAAATGAGGTTAAAATTTCTCTAGATTTAACCCTAATGTCCATATATCACTAATAAATCCATATCATTTTCTCACGTGTCCAACATTTCTTAATTTTTCATCCATATTAGCAAGAATTTCAAGGATACATGTAGGTGACCTACTTAGAACACTATTATGTCATTTTTTACAGGTTCAAATACTTAATTATTATTTTTAAAAATTCAACCGTTGCTTTATCATTTTTTGCCAAGTTGACAAACCAAAATATAATTATCCCAAAAGTTATAATAACAAAATTTATGTGTTGATTAGATTAAATTAAAAATTAAGATGTTAAAATGACTAAATAATTAGAATATAGATGTCTAAATATGTATTATGCTTTTTTTTAGCATATCTGGTTAACTCAAAAGCAAACATGATTGAGTCGTGAATCAAATATAAAATAAAATATGCTATAGTACTAGTATTAAAAAGAAAAATTAAATACTTTTAACTCTTGAGATTTGATTTTAGCTATGGAACCTTGGCAATTCAATAAAAATCTATTGGTTTGTAGTCTATTGATGGTGCAATACAATCGTCTCAAATTCAATTTCATCATGCACCCTATTGGGTGAGAGTCTATGATCTTCCAATAGGGTGTTATCATGGAAAATCTGAAATCTAGAGTTATATAAAGCCCAATGATAGTTTAAATGGTTGCGAGTTAAAAGATAAAAAGGGATTATAGCCTTTAAAATCCTAAAAGGATTGCTTACAGATAAGAGAAATAAAAAAATGCAAAATGTCACAAGTCCCTTTGTCTAAAGCCTAAGCTTGCGCGAGTCTAGGGTGATCGTGCACAAGTTCACCCTGAACTTCCGCAAGTCCACTTAGACCCTGCACGTATCACTAGCCTCGCGTGTGTCCAAGGTGAGCTTGTAGGTGTCCAAGGTAAGCTCGTGCGAGAGGAGTGTTGACTTGGGAGCATGGGCCTATGGTCTTAACCTAGCGCCTGTTCATGTTAAGCTTGCGTGAGCTCACCCTCGCCTTGTGCGAGGACATGCTCTTACCTCGCATGCATTTAGTTTGAGTAAAGGTCAACTCTAGGTGACGTATTGATCATCCATTGGGTGATTTTAAAGAGGGAAACTTCCCTCTAATCAAATTTTGATACATGTCAAAACCTCATTATTAATATTTGACTTCTTTCATTAAGTAAAAGGTTAGGTATTCTTTCTCTAAAAACCGATTTGAGCTTGAATTAAGTTGCAAAGATAGCCATCTGAGGGCTCAAATTTATTCTTATTTCTGCTTTTCAAACTTTTTCCATATTTGTTACATTATTTCCGTCTTTCGCATATTCTTGATCCATATTTATTCTTACACCTCCTTCTATAATTCTGTTTTAAAGTGCTTTTCTAAGCCTGCTAACCTCGCTTGAGTGGAATCTATACCCATAAGAGGTAAGCTCCCGTCCCTCATAACCATATCATTTTAAGTCTTATATTTTGTATTTCTATCAAAATGGAGTCACTTTTTTTAGGCCACAAGGACCTAGGCCACTAAGCACGCCCGAGCTCGCCTTCTACGCGTGTAAGGTAAGGGAGCTCAAGGCTTAAACACGATGTTGTTTTGCTTAAAATATTGTATTTAGTGTGTTCCAAGCCCTAGTTCCCTAAGCTCGTGTGAGGCCAACCCTCTACTTGCACGGGTCTAAGAGCCATTTAAACCTAAACAACAGTTTTTGTGCAAAAACGACTATGTTGCTTCACTTTATTGACCCAAGGATTGACCTTGCACAAGTGGGACCTGTACTTGTAAGGATTCAATCTCTCTTCTTTAGAATGGTATACTAACGTGTGAAACGATGTCGTATGTCTCATGTGCCCTAAAGAGACTGTCCTTACACAAGTGGAGTTTGTACCCATTAAGTTATGATGGAACAACTAAAGAGGGAGATTAATATAATGAATCATTGATTATAACAATATCACAAGAAGTACAAACTATTTAAGATGAGATTTTTAAATATTGTTCCAATACCTATAGATGAAGAGGGCATTTTAGCTTATAAAGATAGTGATGACAATGACTTAGTCAAATATCTACCTTCATGTTTACCCAAACTTTGTTAAAAAATATTTTATTTACTATACTAACATTTTAATAATTATATTAGTAGGTACCATGACGAATATGTACACTCTTAGTGATATATTTAGAGTTATTGGACGTCATTGGACACCAGATGATAATTTTTCATATACAATGGATCCAAATAAGCATAACAATGAGGAGGTACACATTCAATTAATAAATGAGTAGAAATTTCAATTATATCAATGCTAAATTCTACATGAAGAAGCATTGAAACTTCAAATATGAGTATTGCATCTGAGTGATATTAATATGAGTCGATCTACTATCTTTGAACTACGCACTGCTTTATATCGTATTAGAAAAAAAAATAATCGAATCAAAATTCATCTTAATAGAGAATATTTCTATCAGCAAGTAAATGAGGCCCTTGAAAATGAGAATCAACAATAAGGTATAATATTTGGAGCTTTAGGAAATTTACGTGATTGCCTGTTTGATATAGATTTTTTTTATAGTAATTAATAATCATATGTTTATCATCAAACACAATATATTTAGCATCAAATAAAATATGTTTATCATGCAATTTATGTAAAAATATTTAAATCACATTGTCATGATAATACATATTTTATTATAAACCAATATCAGAATAAAATAGGAGTTCATATTTCTTCATTAGACATTTCATAGTCTGATGCATACTTATAGCAACACATGATATTGTTAGCTCATTCTCATTCAAGTTTCTACTAGTCAATATTACTTGTTCCTTTGCTAGCTGTAACATGTAATATCTTAATCATTAAAGAAATATTCGAATATTCTCTTCACAAAGCCATTTCAGTAAAATCTCATAATCTGCCATATTTTTTCGACGAAGTGCTAATGAGTGACGTTTCACAACTGGAGCTTCTAATAAACGCAAAACAAAATCAAATTCTATACTTCCTTGATTCTAAATTTCCATTCATGATGCAAACCAGCACAATACTTTTTCGAATCTATATATTTTTTAAAATGATATTGAGCATCAAATTATAGTAGAATCCAAACTCTTTCCCTTCTACCATAACCTGAAGAACTAGCCATACTAAAATTCAATATGATTTTTAGAGTTTGGTTGTAATATGATTTTATATTATAGAAAAAGAATTCATAAGAACAATAATTTATTGTATTAAACAAATATAATGTATAGTCATATCAAATAATTTATATGTAGTGAAATCATATAGTGGCATGTAGTCTTGCTAACTAATTTTTAGGCATCATAGTGAATGTGATATTTTTTTATGTTGCTATTTTTATGGTATTCTAGGTATGGCAGCTCATCAACGTGATTACAAGATATACTTAAACAAACAATGTTGTATAAATTAGTACAATTGGAACTCTTTTATTTAGATTGACACCTAATAACCGCATTTGTTGAGTGCACTATAATATTGCAAAGATATAGGGATTTTGACTGGACTACCTATTGACGGTTGTATATTGATTGAGCCTATTAGATATGATTGGCTTGCGTTATGTGAGAGACTACTTGGGTTGCACCTTACTACAGAGTCGATTAGAAGGTCACAACTTCTATTTTTATGGATGCGCTAATTTTGGCAACATACCACATAGAATTGATAAAGAAACAATTCATTGTCATGTTCAAGCTTATCTTTTACACCTCATTTCAAGGATCCTATTTTGTGATAAAAGTATCAGACGAGTATCATTAGTCTACCTACCATATTTAGAATATATTGGGACTATTTGTCAATATAGTTGGGGAGGTGCATGTTTGATATTTTTATATAGAGAGTTGTGTACTGATTCGAGATATCCTCTTATGTCACAAATTAGGGGTGCACTCTTTCTATTGCAACTATGGGCGTGGGAGAGATTTTCATTCATCACACCGATATTGCATCATATGATGTTCCGCTTGGACGAAGGTATCCAATTTATGTTAATAATTTAGTTATTTGCCCAATTGTTTGTGTGCATATTTGATAATTTTACAAACATAACAAAATCTAGATAGATCAGTAATCGCGTAGTCTACAAAGTAGCCACACATGAGATTCGTGAGATCCGATTTAGGTTTGATGTATCTCGTGGAGATGAGATGTGTTCAAACTTATATTTTAAAATTTTTAAAATATTTAAGTATATTTATACTATTAATTTGATTATAAATTATCTTTTTAACATTACATATTTTCTTAATAAATTATATGAGTGTCATACATACATGAGGTCATTAGGGACCTTCCAACTGACTGCTTACATAGTCGTGATATATAGCGAGCTGTAATGATATATATTCATATTGTTAAATGATATCAATCTGATAGAGTTTTAAGACAATTTGGATTAAAACAACCAATCCCTAATCCACCACAACAAATTGATGCATTACACTATGTGGTGGTACATGATAATATCCATCAATTGGGTAGAGCAACATTCTAGATGGATCGAAATTTGGAATAACAGAGCTCATTGGATAGTTAATGGGACACTATCAGATAGACCACTCCATTACCATTCAAAATACATGGAGTGGTATAGACGTGCCACACCTATATGGATCTCATACTGGGGTGCTGCAATTGGAGCATCGGTCAGTTGACATTACCTCTTTATTTTATAATTTTATGTATCTATGTATTTACAAAACTATAATTTATTATTTTTTCATAACTTATGTATAGGCTGATGCACTTGAGCATATTGGGATGACAAACTCTGTCAAAACCATACATCAACTAGCTAGAAGTTCTTAGGGGGCACTAAATAAGGATAGACGTACTATCACAATTCTTCCTCTGCATCTTGCACCTGCTCCTGAACCATTGTATGAAGACATGCATGGTCCCAATACAAAAGTTGCCTAACCGTCAAGACGACGATGCAACAGGCATAGAGAAGTACCCATCTCACATGCTGCACATGTGCTACAGTGCCAGAACCAGTCTCATATCATTAATATTTTTATGGAGCATGAACTTCATACACAACTCCTTCTGCAACAACTATAGCTTCAAATATTCCTTTAGCAATCTTAGCCCAATCCGTTTGTTGATCCATCAAGCTTTATGCAAGGTCCTTCTGCAACATCTTTCTCAGTTTCTTTTTCAACATCAGGTTCATTCAAATTATGGGCTAGACCTATTTTCACGCCTTTTTAGCCTCCTTCTACAATATTTTTGATGGCACAATTACAATATTTTGACTTGTAATTGATGCAGACACTATCAGATATGATATTGCTATTATTTTTCCATTCTATATTTCAATCCTCTGTTTCGATTGTTTTTCATAATTTTCCTTAGTTGAGTACAATGCCAACAAATACGTATGCTACTGTGAATGATGCCAGAGATGTTGATACTGATGTAGATAGTCGTAATGTTACCGATAATGTTGAACATCTTCATAATGATCTTCAACCGATTCAATCAAGCGATCATTCTTTCATTGAGATGGATACTACACGTACGAATACTCGGAGAGACAGAAGATTAAGATCAAATGTTTGTAGAAGAAATTGTGGCATATAAATACTATTATTATGTATGTATTTGATTGTTTTGTATAATAATTAGTTTTAAATTAATCAATTATCTTAGAATTTTCCTAATATATGAATGCTCATAGAAAATTTGTGGGATATAAATATTTTTATTAATGTATTTAACTATAAATATATTTTATTTTTTAAAATTTATATCTTCATTACGTATAATATTTTTAATGTAATTACGTATTCTAATATTTTTTTCGTAAATAAAATTATTAAAATTGATTAAAATTAAAATCATTACACAAATATATTAGAATATAAAAAAAGAACTCATTTTACCTCTATGTTCGCCATTTTTGTTAGTGGACACTTTTTTTCTCTTTATATCTTACATGTCCACCACTTGAATTGGTGGACAGGTCTTTTGCATTTGTTTCTTTCACCTGTCCACCACTTGGAGTGGTGGACTGTCCCATGTCCGCCGGTTAGACCAGTGAGTAGCCCTGTCCGCTAGTCTAACTAGTAAGCAAGTGTCCACATCCAAACTGAGAATTACTTCTTAGTATACTCTAAAAATAGAATTTTCTTAACTTTTATCCTAAATTAAGATTTTTTTTAAATACTCTAATTAAAGAAAAAGCCGCAGAAATGAGGAGACCAAATACGCCCACTCCCATTCCTAATAGAGATATCGAATTCGAGATTTCAACCTTCAATACTAAGTCCTAGCTATCAAACTAAAAAGAATTTTCTTTAATTTTTTATTTATGCTCCTAATTAAATAAAATAGATTCTAATTAATTTATAAAAATATTGTTTTAAACTAAAAGGTAATTTTAAGTAAAATATATTGATTCAATGTGCTAGATGAATAAACAATTCATTGCTTGTAAAAATTTACACATCAGCCTTAGCTACCATGTTTTTAAATGACCTAATTACAAATTAAATTCTGAATTTTATACCTTTTAATAATTTTACCTAATTGTTTTAAAATTTTGCAATAAATATTCATTCTTTTAATTTATTTTTAAAAATATTTTTCGATGACAATTTTTAAAGTTTTATAGTAAAAAAAAGATGTAGGAAATCGATTGTGCTTATTAAGAAAATAATAGTTATGAATCAACAAAAATAGTTTATTCTAGACTTAAGAATATGACAAGTAAAAATCTCATGTACGTATATTATTTCACATATTTTATATTTAAATGTAATAATTTTTTTATTAATTTATAAATTTTTATATTAGTAAGTATAATTGACTTGCGATGTCATTTTTCTTATTCTAATATTTTAAAAATTATTACTGAAAAATATTTTTAAAACTAAATTAAAAATATAAGTATTTATTTTAAAATTTAAAATAATTAAATAAAATTATTAAAAAATATAAAATTTATTATTTAATTAATAATTAGTCTTTTTAAATTCCATTAAACGGATGGTATTTTTAAAAATAATTACAAGTATAGGAATTTGTGCGAAAGGTTAAAATATCATATGATAAAATTAAGAACCAAATAGTTGGCGATTTTTGTTTAGGTAATTAGGAGTAAATAAAATAAGAAAGAAACCGGGTATGTACCAGACCTAATACAAGTAGACGACAAAACAAGACTCCCCGCCTCTCCCGCCCTTGGCCGCCGGATGCTTCCTGCCTCTTTCTTGTCACTAGTAGCTTGAGTTGCAGTTGTTTAGCTTAGTAAAAATGGAAGGGAGAGTAGCGAGTACGTGGCGAATGAGTGTGAACGAGAAGAAATTCATTGAGAGTGCTCTGGATTCTGACTTGAGAATTGATGGTCGTAATTCCCATGAGTTTCGTAAATTAACTATCAAATTTGGCAGGCAAGTTGCTTCTTCCTAAATAATTGATATTGGTGCGCTAAAATAGTACAATGGGTTTTATCTGATTTTACTGGGAAACTAGTGAAGGCTTATGTTGTTTTTTAGATTATAGTGTTTGTTGGGGTATTGCATGTTTGGTGTGTACATTTGTGATGTTATGATAATGGGTTTAGGTTATGAGTTAATGAGGCAATAGAATATTTGGTTCCCCTGCAATTGGAAATTTGTGATCCTACTTTGATGAAGGAATGTTTAATCTTACGGGATAGGAGTTTGTTGGATGAAATTGCATTGCATTGTTATTGCTAGTAGTTAGTTGCTGGTAAATTTCTTGGATGGTGGCTTGGTGCTTGTATTTGAGTTATTTCCTTGGACATTCATATTGTTTACTCTTTCTTTTTTTCTTTCTAATTTTATATTTTCTTAGTGGGATTTGGTTTTCATTGTGAATTTGCAGAGAAGATGGATCGTCAGAGGTGCAACTAGGCCAGACTCATGTCATGGGTTTCGTAACAAGTCAACTAGTTCAGCCTTATCGAGATCGACCAAATGAAGGGTCGCTTTCTATTTTTTCGGAATTCTCTCCAATGGCTGATCCTTCATTTGAGCCAGGCCGTCCAGGAGAATCTGCAGTTGAGTTGGGCCGGATAATTGATCGTGGTCTAAGGTTATTACTCTTTTAATTGTTGCTTCATGATATCTTCTATTATCACTATCATTATCATCATTGTAATTATCTTTGGATGTCTTTATTGAAGAATATGGTAAACAAAGAAGACTTTGTGACATGCATATGAACTATTTATTTATAAAAAATTAGACATGCAAAATATTTCCTTGTTGTGCATTTACACAATGTTGGTGTTTATGTACTGGTGCTCTGTATCAACATAAGTGCATTTGACAATTTAAATCTATATGCAGGGAAAGTAGGGCAGTGGATACAGAATCACTTTGTGTTCTTGCTGGGAAGTTAGTATGGGCCATTCGGATTGACCTTCACATCTTAGATAATGGGGGGTATGCTTTAACTTCTCCTCCTTCCTTTCTTCTACCTTCTTTTTTGTTTTGTTAATGCTCTTGTAAATTCTTTTAATTCATGATTCATCAAATTCTACAATGTTAATACCATTATTGTATTTATTTGCTGTGGAAATAGAAATCTTGTTGATGCTGCCAATATTGCTGCTTTAGCTGCTCTCTTGACATTTCGAAGACCAGAATGCACATTAGGGGGAGAGGATGGTCAACAAGTGATAGTTCATCCGCCTGAGGTTTGCTCAAGTTGTATATTGTAAATATTGTTACTGAAAAGAATAAGAGTATAAAGTGTGAACCTGAGTATAAGAGTATAAAGTGTGAACCTGAGGAAGCATAATTGTGGGTCTTTATATTAAATTCCTTTACATTTAAGGTCCTCCTTGGACTTAAAATTGCGGAGGCACCTTTGATTTTCTTCATTTTTAAGACATTTTAGATAAAGTTAAACTTTGCATCCTCTAAAAGGTACCATTGTCTGAATGGTTTTATTGTTTTACTTTTTACCTTGGCGAGTTATATATTGTGTTAAAGACCTGCTTAGTCTAATTTTATTTTGGTTGTGTTTTCTTGCATAGCATCTTACAACCAACAAAGTGTTCCTCGCTTTGTAGTGGTAGGGTTTCTTCCCTCATCGGATTTTGCACTTCTACCCCACCTCTTTTAACATAGGAGGTATAAGTTCTGATCTTTAGAAGAGTGTACAGGGGCAGTGCATAAACTCAACCTTGGCTGTTCCTTTCTTTATATTTATTTTCTACTCTGAATAAAGACTCCAAAGTGTGTTTTAGACAGGATTAAACATAGCTGCTTTGTATGTTATTCTAGATTCACTTGGGCCTTGGCCTTTCAGCCAAGATCAATCATTTCAATTCTATGCCCTCGTTGCCCTGTTTTAGGTAATGAGTGCAACTTGAATGGGAACCCTCGAATTACTGAGTCTTAACATTGTGCAGTGCAGGAATTGAATTAGATTCCTTAAGTTTGGAGCTCTAGTGTTGGTGGTCATTGCTGTAGTTTTATGTACTGGTAGTGTTTTTATGATGACATATTTTATTTTCAGTAAGGGCATATTAATTTCTACTTGGTTATTCCACTGAATGCTGTATTCCTGTTCTATCTTGCACATTTTACTTGGTTGCATATTACAGTAGGTTGGTGCCTGCCCATTCAGAGTAGTCAAAAGAATTCATCTTTGGTGTTAAGAGCTGAGAAAATGCTTGAGAATACATATAATATTTGACTTCAGATTCTAATATGTTAAGTTTATAAATAAAACGGCAGTGTGAGATAAAGATTTAACAGCAAAAATGAAAGCGAGAAACCAAAGTCTATCTTTCAGTTGCTCAAATAGCAAAATGTAATGCCTCAAATGGGTTAGAGTTGCTTTGAAGTGCTGGAATTTGGTAGGAACTTGCTTGTTGTTGCAGACTTGTCAGCCTTTTTATTAGCTGACCGCTAGATACAACTAATGTGTTTAGAGAACACTCAAGAACCACAAGTTCCGATATTTGTGTGATCTCTGCTATCTGGACTTTGTGCGAATAACAAAAGCTGACCACTGTCTTTAGGTTAAGGCTGTGATTTTTCTCATTTTCTATGTTCTAGCTACAAATCTTGCAGGCTATACAATGTTGTCTTTGTGGCTGCTATCATTTATTGTTTTAAGTTCTAGGATCTAGGATCCTCAAGATTTGTTTTTAGCATTCCTCGTGGTATGATGTTCATTTTGCTATTATTGTTTCGTTCCGACAGGTGAAAGAACCTCTTCCTTTGATAGTACATCATCTCCCTATAGCCGTGACATTTGCATTTTTCAGCAGTGAGCACACCATGGTAAGTAAATTTAGTCCTACAAGTTCTTTCACGTGTTTCTGTTAATGCACATTAATATAATGATCAAGTTATGATATTAATATTATTTTACCATTCAATTTAATGTAAATTTCCATTAGGTGGTAGATCCAACCCATAATGAGGAAGCTGTTATGACAGGAAGAATGACTGTTACAGTGAATGCAAATGGTGATATTTGTTCTATTCAGAAAGCTGGAGGAGAGGGAGTAATGCAGAGTCGTATAATGCATTGTTTGCGTGTAGCATCTAGGAATGCTGAGTCTATAACAAAGAAGATAAAAGATGCAGTGAGTTTATTCATACACAAATTGATCGCTGTTTTCTCCCTGGTCCTTTTGTGATATGATTTTCTGTAGGTTGAAGCATACAACACAGAGAGAGCATTACGCAAGATCAAGCGCCACTCTACTTCTGTTGCTGTCAATGTTAGCACAGCTATTGATGTGAGAGAGCTTGAAAACAAACCTTTCATTCAGAAGGGTATTAGTGAGATATCAAGGCACCAGATGGAGAGATTGAAGCTAACATCTGAAGAAAGCAGTGTCAGTCAAAGTAATGGCATTGACAGTGGACTGAGGTCATCAGAACAAGGGGGAACTAGTAATAGAGAAGGCAATGCCACAAATTTTCTTGGGGGGCCCTCACGCTGGTATGTTTTTATCCCTTCTCCAAAGTCTTTTAAAATTTTTGTTTTGACTGCAAAAACCATTTTTAGAAGGGAAGGAAGGCATTACATTCGTCTTTAAGAGTCATGACTATGATTATAAAGTGAGCTTTTATTTATTTATTTATCTTTCATTTGTCATCAGTTAATATTTCTTTTTCCTGTAAAAACATAACATGATCTTTAGATTACGGATGTACATTTTGTTAAAATGCATCACTGCAAGTTGGGGCATCCAATGGATACGAAATTAAGTATATAGTATATAGTAGTTAAGATATAAGTATTTTCCTCTTCAAAGAATTTAAGATTGAATTCCATTAGCCTGCCATGTTTTAACAATGGAATGAATCATACAAATCTTTTTCTACTAAAGATTTACTTCCAATTGTCAGGACAGGTCGTCTCAACTTGACGACAACCAAACTATTAAAGAAAACTGTGCTAGCAGACAAATCAAGCATCATACATACACCTGAATTCTGCTTTCTGGATGAAAGAGGCTGGTTTGAACATGACATTTCAGGCATTATACAAAATAAAGTTGTTTCAATTCAAATAGAACACAAGAGTACATTATTTACTCTGCTGGAGAAACCACCATATTCTTAAACAACTACATTACTGGCTCTCTGCTGAACATACCACCACATTCTCAAACAACTACATTACTCACTCTCCGCTGGACATCTCACCAAGTTCCCAAGTAACACCATGATCATGGAATAATGAAAACAAGACCAAAACTAAACTACACAACTTTTATTTATCAAGTAGAAAAGCAAATTTCAACTTAAAGATATTGAGAACTAAGAGTCGTGGTTCAGTTTCAGTTTCCTTGCTATAGAAAACAGAACCCAACAACATAAACTAGGTCGTCTAAGATTTACAAGTGTGAAATTTTTGTGTTAGACATTGTTGTATTGTATTGTATTGTATCTTACCATGTTCACCCTGTCTTTCGATTATTTATTTGTCATTTTCCCCTGTTGCATATATTACAACAGTTTCAACAATTCCTTGAAGAAAAATATCAGGTATATGGAAATATTTATCACGAGCCAAATGTTAAAGAAGGCTGACGCTATCCTTTGTAGTCCTTTCGAATCATACAGTGAGTGACCCTCATAAAATTTGTAGCTATGGGTCTATGAAATTTGTGTGTGGAAAATCCAGAAAGTTTTGGGGATAAAATTACGCTGGTGGTCGTGTAAATTTGTTTCTATATTATGGGTACATAACTAACTGAATAATAAAACTGATATTGTAAATTTAAATGCTTCATATTAAAATAAATGTTTATGGTAAATTGCTTGCTGAATATCTGATTCGTTGAAAGCTGAATTGTCATCAAATGCTGTTTAGCTTATTGAAAACTTTCTCATGTCATATTGTTTTCTAATTGCAAAACTTTTTCCTCTCAGGGATCCTTACTCGAAGGGTGTTGATTCAGATTTCCTAAAAGCTTCTCTAGCATCACATGGTATGCAACTTATGCAGTTTGATTTAGAAGTTTAACAAAACTGATATTCTTTAGTATCTGTTATATTTCTCTTTGTTGTAAATTTATTTAAAATTAATATTTCTTTTATTGTCTATAGCAGAACTTGGCATCAAGCTAGTAAAATTATGCATCAGATTTCTCATTGTTTTGTTTCTTGTACATGTGGCTCAGTAGTCAAGATAATAGAAACTTGCAAATTCACATGCTGCTTCATATGATTTTCTATATGCTTTGGATTCTCATTTTCTGATGAGTAATTTTTTCTGGAGCCTTGGTACATGTTTTTCGCATCAGTGTAACTGTGTCCCTTTTGGGACAAAGTTATTATATATCTAACACCACGTGAGATGCCTGCACTCAGTTAAATCACAAAAGAGAAAGTGGATTTTACCAATTCTGTAAAAGAACAATCTATTTTGCTATTACCCTTGTTAGGTTGTCAATGCAACATAGCTTATCAGTGGTTGGACATCAGCCAAATGGATTGGATGATGCTGCATTTGGAAATTGAACCGACTTATTTAAAAGCACAAGTTGACTTGTATTATGTGTGAAACATGCAGGAGTTTCAGCACCCAACAAAGAAAAAGGAGGTGAGCAAAAGAGCACGCAAGCTGTGGACGAGAAGGCACCTGAAACAGCAAAACCAGCTACTTCAGTTGGTGAAACGTTTGAAACTGGGATTCAAACAAGCGGAGAGAAGACTTTGAAAGATGCTGTAAAGCCCAAGAATAAGAGAAGGAAAAGGGCATCGTCCAGCATGAATGCTAGTTAGACAAACTTCTGATGCAAGACATATGTTGATGTTATGGTATGTTGTTACCTTTAAAATCTTTCTAGGATCATAATCCTTACTATGTTTATCAACAATTTTTATCTGCAGAGGAACTAATTTATTTGACAATCTAACTTGATAGCTTACTGTTGGGGTTGTTTGGAGATAGTGTTAGTGGTCCATTTTTCTTTCCTGGATGTAGAAAAATGGGGAAAAGAAGATCTGAAAGAGTTTGCCTTATAAAGTAGTGAAAGATAATTAATTATACTTTATTGTATGTTCAAACACTCCTATCGCTGCCTTGGTTACTATCTATTTTCTTTATTGAAGTAGGTTCTCTTTTTGAGATTCACATGGTTAACTAGTTGATGAATGTTTGATCCCTTGCAGATTCTTGAGACATGGGTTTTTCCAAGGCCCCTTTGTTAAGTTGAATGGTAAATGGTGTTTAAAACCATACTCAAATGGTGAATGGCATGGAGCGGCCAATGAAGTTAAATTAACTCAAGAATGGGACTTGACCCTTCACACACAAGCTTTGCTGCCTACTAAAGGAGTGAGGTATATCATACTTGGCCAAATGGATAGTTTAATTTGGCGTTGCACTGCTCAAGTTGCATCTCCGTAGGTCATTATATAGAATTTTTAGATTGACTACGTTAGAGATGTGTTTCTATTTTAAATTTCTCTTTTTTCTTTCCATTCCCTCAAGCCCAACCCGAGTGCCTCCTCCTTTTTCCCTTTACTTGATAGAGGTGAATATTTCAGTTTTGGTGTACAAGTTCAATATGAAGGTGTTCTGATAATTTTGTTGTTTTATTAAGAGGAAAAAGAAAAGATACTTCATCGTTATGCAAAAGTCAAGCTTTAATTGGACTGTTCAAGCTGTTATTGCTATATCTATCTTCCATAAGCATTTACTTTTCTACTTCAGTAACTGGTGATGGTAGCCTTTCCCTCCTTCCGTAAAAAGTCAATTTTTTAAACAGCTTCTGGAGAATGGTGAAAGCTGCAATCTTAATTAGGTTTAAACTAATATGTTGAGGTGCCAAGTTATGATAAGAGCGAGTTGTAGCAAGGTGCAATAGCATGGCGAAGAGGTGTCAGGCACAAAGGAAAGAAAAACCTGGGCTGCTCTCGCGCTAGTGAGAGAACTCGTTGGTGGTTAAGGTTTTTTATTTTTTTGGACAGATAATGATAATTTTTCATTAATCAAAGTGAAAGAGATACATCCTGGAACAAAATATCAGCTAGTCGAGGGTGGGGACTACACTACCATCCAGGACTTGCTGCAAAAATCAAAGTTTTTGGCAATCCAGTCTGCTTTAGAATTTGCAGACCTAGGAACAAAATTAAATTTACATGAATCAAAATTTTCACTATAATGCAATATCTCTTCCCACCAAGTCTTGAAACTTCCGAAACCCCTTTCTTGCGGTCTATACCCCACTGGGCTACTCAACCAAATTGCACGGGCATTACTACAGAAAAATAAGCAATGCTCAATAGTCTTCATTGAAGCACCACACAACTTACACCTTGGAGAGTCTAAACAACCTCTTTTGATAAGATTTTCACCACAAGGCACAGCATTCCTAGCACAACGCCAAATGAAATTTCTAATCTTTGGTTGAACATTTAAAGACCAAATTGATTTCCAGAATCCCTCTTGAGCCTGAGTTGATGAGCTAGCCTTTGCTAGAGCTTCTTCTTGATCACTTCTGACCTTGAGCATATGATAGCCAGACCGGACTGTGTACTTCCTTTGCTTATCATAGTTCCATACCAACACGTCCTGCTGCCCCCTTCTTCCCACCGCAACTTTTTTATGGCTTCTACTTCCTCTCTACTAAACACCGAGGTTAGCCTCCTCCAATTCCAAATTCCAGCATTCCAATCAATTAAATCTGACACCAAAGAGAGATCACATACCTCCGGTTTCAGAATTCGGATTTTGAACCCCTTAAGATTCGGAATCCACGCATCTTTCCAAATCCTCACCTGACTTCCGCCCCCCACATTCCAGCGAATGCCACTTCGTAGTACATTCCTTCCTTCAAGCAAACTTGACCACGCCTAAGATGGGCGAACACCTTGCTTTGCATTCCATATATCTGTAGAGGGAAAATAGATACTCTTCATCACTCGCCCAAAGATTCTCCAGGTTATTTACCAATCTCCAACACTGCTTTGCCAGCAAAGCGGAAAAGAGCCAGATTCTAAAAGCCTAACCCGCCTCTTGTCTTTGCCATTGTCAAAGATTGCCAATTAACCCAATGAATTTTCCGCTGCTGAAAATCTGGGCTCCACCAAAACCTCGCTATACAACTCTTAGTCTTGCGTATTATTGCCAACGGAATCTTCAAAACCGTCATGACATAAGATGGCAGCGCCTGAACCACAGCCTTCACCAGCACCTCCTTGCCCGCTGTTGAGAGATACTTTCCTTTCCAAGATTGTAACTTTTCTACCGCCCGATCCGCAATAAATTTTGAGAGTTGGACTTTGGTTTTCCCCCAGGTTGCAGGTAAGCCTAAATACCTCGTTAGCTTAGTTGATTCTTTCACCTGTAAAATACCAGTCACCCTTTCCCTAGTTGAAACAATAGTATTAGGGCTGAAGATGACTTCTGATTTTTCAAAATTTACCTCCTGCCCTGAAGTTTTAGTGTACTCCATCAAAATTTGTTTCAATGCTTTTGCTTCTCTTTGAGTCGCACATCCAAAAACTAGGGTATCATCAGTGAACAGGACATGCGTGAGAGTGGGGCTGCTCCTAATCTTGTATCCCTTCAATTCACCTGCACATAGAGGTTTTTCCAACATTCTAGATAGTACATCAACTATTAAAATGATAATATATGGGGGTAAGGGGTCTTCTTGTCGAATTCCCCTTGTCGGTTGGAAAAACTTTGAGGGAATTACAACAATTGAATAACTAACTGAGAATATCATGGACATTACAAGATTTATCCAAGAGAAGCTAAAACCCATCTTTTCTAACACCAGACGAACAGAACTCCACTCAACGCAATCATACGCCTTTAGCATATCCAATTTCAGCGCCAGATTCCCCAAAGATCCATTCTTCTTATGCTTCAAACCATGGAGAACCTCATGTTCAATGTAAACATTATCTTGGATGCTTCTTTGCGGAATGAAAGCTGATTGATGCTGCGAAACCAGCTGACTCAGCCAAGGTTTAAGTCTATTTACTACCGTCTTAGATATCACTTTGCAGCTTATCGGGCGAAAATCAGAAGCCTTTTCAGGAGACTTAACTTTAGGCACTAAAGCGATGGACGTTGTATTGAGTTTTTCTGGAACCTTGCCTGTTTGATATACGGTACGCATCAAGTCATAGACATCTTGCTTGATAAGAGACCAATGCTTCTGGAAAAATAGCCCCGGAAATCCATCCGGCCCGGGAGCTTTGGATGCCCCCAATTCAAACAGAGCTCTATCAACCTCTACCTCTGTGATAGGCTTGCATAACCAATCGTTCATTTCATCCGTTACACTCCTAGGAATGCAACTCACCAATCTATCTGATACCTCCGTATTCTCTTTCCGAAACAACCTTGAGTAGAAATTGAATATTTCCTCCTTTATCTCCCTGTCCTCTTCAAGCCATGCTCCACGGTACCCTTTTAGCCTTGTCACTTGATTTCGTTGCCTTCATTGGATGGTAGTCAGGTGGAAAAACTTAAGAGTTCTTGTCTCCATGCTGCAGCCAAGATTATCTTGAACGCTGCGTCCAGTACAACTCTTCTACTTCCCAAAGCTTATTTAACTTAACTTGCAGTCTCAACTCTTCCTCCTTCACCTGTTTCGAATACTCTCCTTCCATCAATAGCTCTAGCTTAGCCGTACACTCCTGAATTTTAACTTTGGTGTTCCCAAACTGTTCTCTATTCCATTTATTGAGTCGCGTTCGACAGAGGTGAAGCTTCTCTCCCAAACCCACCCGCCTAGATCCTTCTCTAGCTGAAACCCACGCACTTTCAATCACGGCTTGGTAGGACTCATTAGTTTGCCAACGAGATTCATATTTAAATACTCGCTGTCCTTGTGCTATTCTCTTCTTCGAATCTAGCAACAAAGGCCGGTGATCAGTGATACGATTGATTGAAGGAAAATTGTAATGTATGTACAATAAAGCTTAACCCGAAAACAAAATAAAGAGGGCTATTTATACTCCAACACTAAGAGAATGGAAAAGACTATACTACCCTTATAATAAACATTGAATTACAGTATTTAATATCCCCTCAAATTCACGATGCGATAACATCGAGAGTTTGTCAGACAGAAAGCGAAAACGTGAAGCAGTTAAACATTTTGTAAACAAGTCTGCAAGCTGTAAGGAAGAAGAAACAAAAGGCAATGTTAAGGTGCCATTCTGAAGATAATAACAGGTAATATGACAGTCGGTTTCGATATGCTTAGTTCGTTCGTGAAAGACTGAATTATGTGCAATCTGAATAGCACTCTTATTATCACAATGTAAAGGAGTCGGTTATCGCAAAAAGACACCCTTATCAGCAAGCAACCATCGCAACCAAACTATTTCACAAGTAGTGGAAGCCATAGCATGATATTCAACGTCCGTGGAGGATCGGGAAATGACGTCCTGCTTCTTACTTTTCCAAGAGATAAGAGAATCACCTAAAAAATACAAAATCCAGTAGTTGCTTTGTGGTAAGTGGGATCACTGGCCCAATCAGCATCAGAGTAAGCACATAACTCTAAAGATGAAGTAGATGAAAATAGAAAAGTCTGAAACTGAATGCCGCGGAAGTATCTCAAGATGCAAAGAACAACAGTCCAATAAATTGTAGTAGGAGAAGTAACAAACTGACTGACTATATGAACATCATATGCTATATCAGGACGAGTGATAGTAAGATAAACCAGACTTCCAACAATAGTCCGATATAAACTCGGATCTAGCAGGGGAGAACCATTAGAAGTAGAATAACGAGCGTTGAGCTCAATCGGAGTATTAACAGTCTTATTATCAGAAAGACGAGCACACTCAAAAATATCGAAAATATACTTAGATTGAGAAAGGAGATACTCTTTAAGAGAGGAAGCAACTTCAATACCCAAGAAGTAACGAAGGGGACTTAAGTCCTTCATAACAAAGCAACAAGTCAGTTCGGACTTGAACATACTAATTCCAACAACATCATCACCTGTAATAATCATATCATCAACATATAAGGAAAGTAAGATTCGACCAGCCGAAGTACATTTGACAAACAATGCAGAGTCATGGTTGCTAGGATGAAAGCCAAGTGAAATAATCACAGTAGAAAACTTCTCAAACCAGGCTCGAGGAGCCTGTTTGCGACCATAAAGAGTCTTCCTAAGTTGGCAAACTTCACCAGGATGATGATCAAGGCTAGGAGGAGGAACCATATAAACTTTTTCATGGAGGTCTCCATTCAAAAAAGCATTTTTAACATCCATTTGAGTTATATCCCAATGACGAATATAAGCAATAACAATAAGAGTTCGAACTGTAGTCATTTTAGCAACGGGAGTAAAACTTTCCTCATAATCCAAACCATATTCTTGAGAATAACCCTTAACCACTAGACAAGCTTTATATCGTTCAATAGACCCATTAGACTTAGTTTTAATCTTATAGATCCAATGAGAACCAATAGTACGTTTACCTGCAGGAAGAGACACTAAATCCAAGTACGGGTTTGATGAAGATCAGTCAGTTCCTTAGCCATAGCACGCTGCCAAAGTGGATCAAAAATTGCTTCTTTGAAAGATGGAGGCTTAGAAAGGCGATGAATAAAAGTTATAAAAGAGACAAAAAAACTCAAATAACAAGAATAATCAAAATCAGGTTGTTTAGTGGACTTACAATTTCGTATAGGATAGTGAGATTCGATAGTATCCGCAGTCTCAGGAGATGATTGGGCAGAGATTATAGTGGAAGAGCCAATAGAAGTGTTAGGAATACCAGTAGAGGATAGCTTATCAATATCAATAGCAAAAGGATCAATATGGATAAGATTAGACATAGATATATTGTGAGAACGATTAGGAATTGTAAAATAAGGAATATGTTCAAGAAAAACAACATGACGAGAAACATATAACTTATGACTGACTGGATCAAAACAACGATACCCTTTTTGACCTGCACCATAACCAATAAAAACACATATGGTAGATCGAGATGTTAACTTACTATGTTCAACATGAGGAAGAAGAACAAAACATGTAGAGCCAAAGACACGAAGGGAAGAATAATCTGGAGGACGACTATACAATCTTTCATAAGGAGACAAGCTAGAATTATGTGAAATAGGAATTCTGTTAATTAAATGAACAGAAGTAAGAGTTCCCTCCCCCCAAAATTCACTAGGGACACTAGCAGATAACAAAAGTGATCGTGCAGTTTCAAGGATGTGCCTATGTTTTCTTTCAGCAACACCATTTTGTTCAGGAGTATTAGTGCAAGGAGTTTGATAAATTGTACCATCTAAAGCAAGTAGGTCCTTAAAAGCATGAGAAGTATACTCTCCTCCCAAGTCACATCTAAAGCATTTAATAACAGCTGAATGTTGGGTTTTTACAAGAGATAAAAAATCATTATAAATACCAAAAAATTCTGAACGACGTTTCATAAGATAAATCCAACAATAACGAGTGCAATCATCAATAAAAGATACATAATAATGAGAACCCCCTTTTGTAGAGACATGAGAGGGTCCCTATACATCATAATGAATAAGATCAAAAGGAGCAACAAATATAGTAGTACTATTAGGAAAAGACAATGTAGTAAACTTTGCTAGTTTACAACCACTGCAATCAGAAATATCACGAGTTCTCAAATTTCCTAAAGCTCTTGTAGAGACTAGAAATTGCAAACGAGACACAGAGACATGACCAAGGCGAGAATGCCACAAATAAAACACAGACAAAGAGGGACTCAAATGAAAGGATGACAAATTCACACCAGGAACAGCTGCCGCAGTATGATGAGTTTTGAGCTGATCCAATACATAAAGTCCTCATTCTCTATAGCTGATCCCAATAACCTTCTGAGAATTTGGATATTGAACAGAACAAGTAGAAGAAGAAAAAGAAACTGAGCATCCAATATCACATATCTAACCAACAGAGGCAAGATTCAAAGCAAGACTAGGAATGTGATAGACATTAGATAAAGACAGAGAAGGCGTAATAACCGAACCAACACTTTGCAATGGCATAGGTGTACCACTAGCACTCATAACAAGAACTGAAACTTTAGGAGTTAAAGAAGTAAAAGATGACAAATTAGGTGATATATGATTTGAAGCACCAGAATCTAGAATCCGGGAGGAAGGGGATATACCTGAGAGACTAGATGACAAACCTATTTTAGAGGAATCTGACATGGCATGAGGCTGAGATGCAAGGAACTGCTGAAACTGCTCAATCATAGATGGATCTAAGGAGGAGGATGTTGACAGTGCATTGTGAGGACGAGGTAGAAGAGGAGGTCTATTGTGAAGAGTCGATGGTCGATAAGACCACTGATTAGATTGCTGCTGCTGTTGCTGCTTTCCTCTGCCCAATTTCAGACACTGAGATTTCCAATGACCTTTTTGCTTACAGAACCCGCATTCATCACGAGTAACAGATCCATATGGTCTGAATTGAGACTTAAAGTTTGATCGAGGAGGTATGGCAAAGACGGATGGAGTGGGAGCTGAAGAAACCTCTTTTACACCAGAAGACTTAAGACAAATTTCTTCAGCTAAAAGCTCACTAACCACAGAGTCAACAGAAGGCAGTGGTTGACGATGCAGAATAGACCCACGAAATCCCTCAAACTCATCACGAAGAGCCATTAAAAACTGTACCAACCTCTGCTCCTCTCTTCATGCAATATAAGCCCTAAAGGCTCGTAATTCAGCAGGTTCTGTGAGAGCTAATTGATCTCACAAATCTGTCATAGCATCATAAAATTCCTGAATACTCATTTTTTTATTGAAGAGCACGAATATCAGATTCCAACTAGTACTGTTTTGCAAAATTAGACTGCATGTACAGTCTAGCTAGATGATCCCAAACCTCTTTAGCTGTCTCATACTTTGCTAACTGGGTACCTATCAAATGCTTAACAGAGTTGTTGATCCAAGTAATGATTTTTGAGTTATCTACCTCCCATTTATCTAATAATACCACATGGTCCAGGCCATCTTGAGGCTTAACAGAAGCACCCGAAACATATCCCCACTTTTGTTTTCCTTTCAGGAAATTTTTCATCACGTAACTCTAATAATGCATAATTTTTACTATCTAATTGAACACTAACTGCTTGAAGCGAATCATTTCTAGCTTCAGCCATAACGGAACAAACAAAGGAAAGGAAAATTCAACAGAAATCAACAACAATCAATTACTCCAAAAAGATCAACAAATCTGCTTTACAAACCGATAAGATGGACAGCTAACAACCTTACAAAACATCTTTTACAGATTGCTCATAACATTTATGTATGTTCCATAACCATTTATCAACATTAAAATGCTTATCACCAAGCAAAATAAATCCAACCTTTTACTGTTGTTTCTGTTAACGTCGAAGAGCACAGTCGATCAAGGGCAGCAAAACGACGCACAACAGTCAAGCAGTAGATGCACAACAGTCTGCATAGCAGTCAAACAACAGAGGCACGCAACAAGAAGAAGAACAACACAGTTGATCAAGGGCAGCAAAACGACGCACAATAGTCGAGCAGCAGACGCATAGTCGACGTGTTTTCAGCAGACCTAGCAGTTGACACACGCAACAAAGAATAGCAGACGCACGCAGCAAGAACCAGCAAACCCAACAGCAAGAAGAAGAATAGCAAGAAGACGCACGCAGCAGACTCAGCAGCAAGAACAAGAACAACAAGAACCAGCAGTAAGAGAAAGAATAATTTATTTTCCAAGACCCAGCAGCTCTGATACCATGATACGATTGAAGGAAAATTGTAATGTATGTATAATAAAGCTTAAGCCGAATACAAAATAAAGAGGGCTATTTATACTCTAACACTAAGAGAATGGAAAAGACTATACTACCCTTACAATAAACATTGAATTATAATGTTTAACAATCAGAGCCCAAGAACTTCTCATGCACCACCTTTGTTGATAGGAACATCAAAATCCATTCACTATTTCCATCTACCAGCTTATTCGACCGGGTATATCTACTTCTTTTAAAACCCAAATCAAGAAAACCACAGTCATCCCGAAAATCTTCTGCTTGCATTCGATGAATAGGAAGACCACCTTGTTTATCCCTTTCTTCCACACACACATTAAAGTCTCCAATGCTAACCTAACCTATTTCATCTTTCAAGTTCAGTTTTCTTATCTCGTTCTAAACCACCTCTTTCCCATCTGTTGACGATTGCCCGTAAACACAGGTCTGATGCCATGTTACACCATTTGTTATTTGTAAATCTATGAAATGGCTCGAGATAGTTCAAGTTCCTCCAAACCGCTAGAGCCTCCGACAAACCTTGAGGATCTACATAGCAACTACAATCAAACCTTAGTCTCCTTCTAACTCTTTCCATGTAATCTTGATTTTTCTTAGTTTCCATTAGAAAAATCAAGTTTGGGCTGTATTTCTTCACGAGCTCAATTAAAGCCCTAAGTGCCAAGGTTTACCTAAAACCTTGGTAGTTTCACGATATAAGGCTCATGATGGGGTTAGTGGCCTTTGGCCTGCCACCTTGGCCTCTTTTGACTTCTCATTGTTATTGATCAGGTTGTCTTCCTTCTTTCCTTCTAGGCTAGTGTAGATTTAACCATCTCACATGCTCTCACGAAGTTCTTTAAAGATTGCTTCTTGGGCTTCTGACTTTGTTTTGGGCTCTTCTTAGCTCTCTGACCACTAATCGGTCCCATGAGGCTCAACTTTAAATCTTCCAATTCAAGACTCTGTGTAAATAGGCTCAAAGATGCTACCGGGCCCAAATTGACTTTTTTCATCTTTGAAATCTTCTGATTTAGGTCTGCTAAGCCTCCTATATCCTATTCTGTTATTTCTACCGCCTTTTCCTTTTCTGTGTAAAACTGACCCTTCCTCGATCTTCCTCTTATGAATTCCTTTATCCATATCTTTTTCCAGCACTTCTCCAGACAAAGACAAGTTCTTTTGCCTCTTTGGTGATACCTCTTTATCCTTACTCTCATATTCATATTTAGCCTTTCCTTCTTTTCATCTAGGGTCAGGCTCCTTAAACTAGGAATGGTAACTTCCTCTTGTCTCACTAGGTCTAACCTGACTGTTTTTTCCTTTTCTACGATATCTTTGTCCTTTCTTGAGCCATGCAGCCTACTAGTAGCCATTTTAAGTAACCGATCATCCTTGACATTTATCTGCTTTGCCCTCCTGCTCTAAAACAACTCTCTTATCGTGTGAATTACGCATCACCGCCACTACTCTTGCGTTAGCTAACCCCGGCCGAGTAAAATTCTCTTTCCTATTTCCTTCCTACCAACAGACCCCATTGCACCACTTGAACCATGCTTGCTTTTATTCCATGTCATAATCTCTGCCCTAGTCTAGTTGCCATAGTTTTTCCTTCAATTCAGGATCTTATCCATCCTTGTTATTCTCTCAGCATCTGGACATTTACAGGTGTTATGACCTATTATACCACAAGTATAACAGACCTCTGGTAGCCTCTCATAACGCATTCTGACCTAATCATCCCAGCCTCCTCCTCTGTTGTAGAAACCTTCAACTAAAGGCTTCTTCATATTCAACACCACTTTCATTCTCAAATAACTATTCCAGGAGATGCTATTATCCAACATTATATCAATTTCTGTAACATCCTTAAAAAGATGTTTCTCGATTTTCATGGCATTCTCTTTCGTCATCTTATTCAACGGCAAGCCATGGATTTGCATCCAAAACTCGGTAAGAAATTAATGACTCATAAAATTGTAATAAGATATTAATGATTAAATTTTATTGGTTAATGAAAGGTTGTGAATTGAATAATTATGACTATTGGTAAAGGTTATAACATGAAAGGACCATTAGTGCTTTGATGAAAAGCCACCATTAGTCTATAAATAAGAGTTGGTCCTCTTTCTACCCATATCATCAACAATTATAACAAATACAAAAAAGAAAAATTAAAGATTAGAGTATCCATCAATAAGATAAGGGGAAAAGGAAGAGAATCACACTCTATTAGATATGGATCAATGTATGTTTTCTTCTTTTTATTTAATGGTGAAAAATATGAAGTTCTAGATCAATGAGCTATTATTTGTTTATATGTGATATCAGAGTATGTTTAAGAAATCATGTTTTTTTAGTGTTGTTGTAGATGCATGCAAGAATTAATCCTTGTTTTTTTTTTGCATATAAATTAAATTGATTAATTTTGCATGGTTTAGATTAAGTTTAAGATTTATTGATGTTAGTTTTTGGACTAATTTTGGTGACACACTACTGCAACAAAATCTGTGTTTTTGATCAAGGTCCATTGTGACCCACAAAGTTTTGTTAACTATCAGATTGCACGTAAAGTTATTTTTCTTCCAATTAAGTCCGAAATGATTTACAGTTTCATCATACTAAAAATTTTTAATCCAGATTCATCCTTAATTCTTAGTACATATATATATCAATAGTTAATGCTTAATTAAAATCAAGTTAAATATTTATTGGACGTAATATGTTATTTAAATATATTATTATAAACTTTTGAAATTTATTTTAAGAACGATTTGCTTGTTACCAAAGTGACCAAATTTTTTTAAAGTAAATAAATTTCAAATTTTAGATTATAATTTTCAATTACTCATAAATTTTATGTTTAAATGACATTACGATTTGTGTGTATTTATGGGTAAATTGAAATTTATCATTATAAGATATTTAGGGATCAACCCAAAGGTTGATTAATTATTTTATAATTGATAAACATAATCATGGTGATTAGTATGTTATACTAATTTTATTTTTTTACATATTCAAAGATAGAAAAATTAAATTTAGTTATGCATATATAATTATCTATAATTGTTTACATAAGTATATCTTATTATCACTCAAAGGAGAACTTTGATATATTTATGTTTATATTTGAATTTATGGAATAAATATTATGAATCAAAGCATTAATGTATGAGTATTCTATGTTATTTTTATTTGCAGTAGTTGTACCCGTTTCTCTTCATTCTAAGTGAAACTGAACTTGTTCGCACTAATAAGAAAGTTCAAATCATTAAATAATGGAACAGATGAAGCATTTGCTTGGCTTACGACTTCAATTGGATATGTTTAGCTTATGACAGAACTAGTAGCTTTGAGCTTGAACGTGTTTCCTGGCCATATCTCACGATTCGATCCAGAATTCAATAGAAAAATTATGATAAATCATTGATTCGTCTGGTGTCTAAATATATGATGATTCATTTAGAAATTTACTAGGTGTTCTGGATCTTGATTTGGCACTTCAAATTGAGAAACCTACTACTATTATTGATGAAAGTAGTAATGAAGAAAAAGCTTTATATAAAGCTTGGGAAAGATCGAACAGATTAAGCTTAATGTTTATGCGAATGACTATTGCAAACAACTTAAAGAGTACAATTCCTAAAACTGACAGTGCTAAGGAATTTAAAAAGCTTATTGAGGAACGTTCTCAAATAGCTGATAAGTCACTTGCTAGCATATTGACGAGACCAACATGAAATATGATGGTTCATGTGCCATGCATGAGCATGTTCTTGAAATAACTACCTTAGCAGCAAAATTAAAGACCTTAGGAATGAATGTGGATGAGTATTTTCTAGTACAGTTCATACTGAACTCCTTGCCTCCTGAACAATATGGTCCATTCCAAATGAACTATAACACCTTAAAGGATAAATGGAATGTAAATGAATTGACCAGTATGCTAGTTCAAGAGGAGACAAGATTAAAGAATCAAAAAGCTCATTCAGTTCATCTCTTAAGTCATCAAGAAGCTGGAAAGGGTTGCAGAAAGAAAGGTGGAAAGAGCAAGAAGAAAGGTTTACACAACCTGAATAAATCTTCTAAGGCTGCTCATAAGAAGGAACATGAGAGTGTTAAATGTCACTTCTATGATAAAATCGGGCACTTAAAGAAGGATTGCCTGAAACGTAAAGCTTGTTTCGAAAAGAAAGGTAAGCATTATGCTTTAGTATGTTTTGAATCAAATTTTATTAAAATTCCGCATAATACTTGGTGGATTGATTCTAGTTCCACTACCCATCTTTCTAATACGATACAGGATTCCTTACGATCCAAACTGTAAGGCCAAATGAAAGTTTTCTTTTCATGGAAAATCGAAAGAAAGCTTCTATTGAAGGCATTGGCACTTATCGTTTAATTTTAGATACAAGATATTATTTGAATTTATTTCAAACTCTTTATGTACCCACATTTTCCCGCAACTTAGTTTCTTTATCGAAGCTTAATGTAGCAGGATTTTATTTTAAGTTTGGTTCTGGATCTTTAACTTTATTTAAGAATAATAATATTATTGGTTCTGGATTGTTATGTGATGGTCTCTATAAGCTTAAACTTGATAATCCTTTTGTTGAGACATTAATGACCTTGCATCATAATATTAGTACTAAACGTAGTTTAATCAATGAAAGTTCTGCTTACTTGTGTCATAAACGTTTGGATCATATATCCAAAGAAAGGATACAAAGATTAGTAAGGAATGAAATACTTCTAAGTTTGGACTTTACTGATCTTGAAGTGTGTATCGATTATATTAAAGGAAAACAAACAAAACACACTAAGAAGGGGGCTACAAGAAGCACACAGCTTTGTGGTCCTTTTGATGCTCCAACTTCTGGTGGAGAAAAATATTTTATTACTTTTATCGATGATTTTTCTTATTATGGTCATATTTATCTATTGCATGACAAATTTCAATTAATCAATTTACTTGAGATTTCTATTAAAGAGTTTGAGAGGCAATTAGATAAAAAGGTAAAAATCATAAGGTCAGATAGAGGTAGTGAATATTATGGAAAATATGATGAATCTGGACAATGTCCAGGTCCATTTGCAAAATTTCTTGAAAGACATGATATTTGTACTCAATACACAATGACAGGAACACCACAACAAAATGGTGTTGCAGAAAGGCGTAATCGTACTTTAATGGAAATGGTTAGGAGTATGATGAGTCATTCTTCTTTACCCTTGTCATTATGGATGTATGCATTAAGAACTGCTATATATTTGCTAAACAGGGTTCCTAGTAAGGCAGTTCCAAGTACACCTTTTGAACTATAGACAGAAAGGAAACCTAGTTTGAGGCACTTACATGTTTGGGGTTGCCCAACAGAAGTAAGAATTTATAATCTACATGAAAAGAAATTGGATTTAAAAAAAAACCAGTGGTTATTTTATTAGTTATCTAGAGAAGTCTAAAGGGTATAGATTTTATTGTCCTAATCATAGTACAAGAATTATTGAATCTTGAAATGTAAGATTCAATTGAAAATGGTGATATTAGTGGGAGCGAAAGAATACATGATGTTAGTATTCAAGAAGTTAGGGTGGAAGTTCCTATACCCAAAACTTCTACAATTGTTGTTCCTAATGTTATTATTCATCCCAATAACATTCAAGAACAACAAATAAATGATCAAATGCTTCATGATGAAAATATCAATAATGAAACCATAGTAAATGAACAACAAAAAGCAATAGTAAGAAGATCTCAAAGAGAAAGGAGATCTGCTATTTATGATGACTATGTAGTTTATCTACAAGAGTCAAAAATGGACTTAGGAATTAATAATGATCCAAGTGCATTTTTAGAATCCATGAATTGTGATGATTCAATTAAATGGATTAATGCTATGGAAGAAGAGTTAAGATCTATAGATCAAAATCAAGTCTGGGACCTTGTTGAGTTGCCTGAAAAATGTAAAAAGATTGGATGCAAATGGGTTTTCAAAACCAAAGGCGATTCAAAAGGCAATATCGAAAGACACAAAGCCAGACTTGTTGCCAAAGGTTTTACTCAGAAAAGTGGCATTGATTATAAAGAGACTTTTTCACCAGTGTCTAAAAACGATTCTCTTAGAATTATTATGGCTTTAGTAGCTCATTATGATTTAGAGCTACATCAAACGGATGTCAAAACCGCTTTTCTTAATGAAAATTTGGAAGAAGAAGCTTATATGGATCAACCTAAGGGTTTCTCAATTAAGAAAAAGGATCATATGGTGTGTAAACTAAAGAAATCAATATACTGACTTAAACAAGCTTCCCGTCAATGGTATATTAAGTTTAATGATAACATTACTTCTTTTGGATTTCAAGAAAACATCGTTGATCGGTGCATATATATGAAAATCAGTGGGAGCAAGTCTGTTTTTCTTGTTCTGTATGTTGATGATATTTTACTTGCTGCTAATGATCTTGGTTTGCTACATGAAACCAATATCTCTCTAATAATTTTGAAATAAAGGATATGGGAGAAGCCACATATGTGATAAGAATAGAAATATTTCGTGACAGATCACAAAGTTTATTGGGCTTATCTCAAAAGACTTGTATTAATAAAATTTTAGAGAGATTTAAAATGGACAAATGCTCAGCAGGGATAGTTCCAATTCAGAAAGGGGATAAATTTAATCTTATGCAATGTCCGAAAAATGAATTGGAACGAGAATAAATGAAGAACATTCCTTATGCATCTGTTGTTGGGAGTTTAATGTATGTTCAAACTTGCACCAGATCGGACATTAGTTTTGTTGTCGGAATACTGGGCAGATATCAAAGTAATCCAGGATTAGATCACTGGAAAGCTGCAAAGAAAATTCTTAGATACTTGCAAGGAACAAAGGATCATATGCTCACTTATAGAAGATCTAATCACCTTGAGGTGATTGGATATTCAGATTCAGATTTTGCTAGATATGTTGATACAAGAAAATCAACATTTGGCTACTTATTCCTATTAGCTAAAGGAGCAATTTCATGGAAGAGTGTGAAGCAGTCTGTCATTGCTGCATCCACTATGGAGGCTGAGTTTGTAGCTTGCTTTGAGGCTACCGTTCATGGATTATGGCTGTGAAATTTTATTTCAGGACTTGGAATTGTCGACAGTATAGCTAGGCCGCTGAAAATTTATTGTCATAATTCTGCAGCAGTTTTCTTCTCTAAAAATGACAAGTATTCTAAAGGTGCTAAGTATATGGAGATAAAATACTTTGTCATTAAAGAAGAAGTCCATAAACAAAGAGTGTCAATTGAACATATTAGTACAAATCTTATGATTGCAGATCCTTTAACAAAAGGATTATTGCTCAAAATCTTTAATGAACATGTTGTAAGAATGGGCACTGTTAGACGTCATTACTAATATTTTATTAAGTTTATTTTAAGTTTATACATTTGATACTTTGAGCTCAATTATGCGTTTCTGATTTTTCTATTTTCTATTTGGTATACATAATTGTTTTAGAGTAATATTGACAGGAAGAGTGTTGAAATAAAGACACTAATTTTAGATTATTAATGTTATCTTTATTAAAGATCACGTTAAGTTGAGAATTAGTGTTGTGGTACATGGAAGGGACTATGTCGATACGACCACTATAACCTGCATTAATATTTCTACTTAATAATGATGTTATGTCATAGCCAATGTAAACAAAAAATTAACATTAATTTTTATGCATTTTATGTTCTTATTAAATCATATGAGCCAATTGGAAGAATATAAAAAATTAATGACTTATATAATTATAATAAGATATTAGTGATTAAATTCTATTGGTCAATGAAATATTGTAAATTGAATAATTATGACTATTGATAAAGGTTATAACGTCAAAGGTTGTAACCATTGGTGCTTTGATGGAAAACCATAATTAGTTTATAAATAAGAATTTGTCATCTGCTATCCATTTCATCAACAATTATGGATAAACAATTATTTGTTTATAAATCTTTCCGAGTGAAGTCTATTTCTTCCAACCTCTGATTTGGCAGCCATTCCTTCAACATCAAAAGATTATTTTGGAAGGAGCACGAACGACCCAACATGATACCTCTGCTGTCCTTCTCATTTTGAAATTTGAAAAGGAAGACATTTTTGAGCTTCTTTTGGCTGGATAGTTTGGATTATTACCTCCGATATGACATTCCACATGCTGGTAAATTATGCTTCCCACTAGGCCCAGACCGTAACTCTTTTCCCCTGTTATGCGTCCCACTAATACCAGTTGAGAGACCGATTCTGCCGCATCTCCACTCGAATCAAGCTCTAAGGAGCATGATTCCCAATTTAGAGCTGCCAAGTCATTTACACTGAATTGAATCCACACAAAAAAATCAGTATTGTCGATGAAGGCTTATAAAAGAACCACAAAACAAACCAGCAAGTTTATAAAACCAGAAGACAACTGGATTTTTAGGGCATAACTGAATTGGATCCACAAAAAAGTAAAAATAAAAAGAGGAAGAAACTCATTTTAATTTTCTTTTTTACGGATATGTTGGAGTTGAGTTGGCATATTTCATGAAAGAAAATTATATGATGCGCCCAGGTCTACATGGTATTGTCGATCTGACTCATTTAACATGTGCATTTGGTTTTATGACACGTCCCTTTTCTCTTTTTTTTTTTTGAAATTGGAGACTACTGTCTACGTGCAAATGTGTGATTTAAAGGGCCTTTTTGCTTTTTCTCTGTTTGGTTGATTTTTTCATTATATCTATATTTCTTTTTTCATTTTTCTTCATTTTATTTAACCTTTTGGACAACAAAATGCTCCACACTATATCTTTTATATTTTACATTTGGTAAATTAATAACTTTATAAAGTATTATATTTTTTATTTTTTATTTTTCTTTTCATTGAATATTAATTATTTTAATATTTTAAGAAATTAATAATTTTATTAATAAATAACAATTTTAAAAATATTATATGATTATCTATTATTCTAGATAATATTAAAAAAATATCTTAGTGCGGAATCAATTAAATATCATTAACGTTATATAGGGTATCTCTCAAAATAGATTTGATTTCAATATTATAATTGTCTTCAAGTAATCTAGTAACTAACTAACCATTTTGGGCTTTAAATTATGATAGCATATTCTTTTTTATAATTTATAGTTAAATTAAGATACATTGTTTAAATAAGTTTTAAGTATATTTATAAATTTTTGAGGCATATGACTATATAATATTATTATAAAGAATTTATTTTTTATATTATCAATATGTGTATTATATTAGATGAATATTAAATATATATTTAATAAACTTATAGTTTATAAATATTATTTTTAACCTGTAAATACTAATTAGTTCTTTGCACAAAATACATGTTAATTACTTATAAAATATATATTCATATGTTATTAGTATCAAATTATTAAATATAAATTTTAGATTCATTATTTATAAAGTGTGTATTCATCTATTATCAATATCACTTTTATTAAACATAAACTTTATGTTCTAAAGTATATAATAATATGTTTTTAATTTTAAATTTATTAAATATAAAGTGTATATCTATCAATTAATATTGTCAAATTCATTAAATATAATGTGTATATTCATTAATTTTTACTAATGAACATTTTCTTAATATATGAATCTATATCTTAACTAATAAATTCTTTGGCTATAATTTATGACTCTCAAGTGCACATGTGATGAGCCTATTATTTATTATATATGAATCTATAATTTTTTTAAAATTTAAATTATGATGCTGATATTTGAAAATAAATCGAGAGAGGAAAAAAGGAAATTGCTTTTTTCTATATTTATTTCTAATTATGTTGATTAAAATTATTATTTTTAATTTATCATATGTTTTTAGAAAAATGTTAGCACATTACTAAAATGAATTATTAGAAGAAAATTAAAATTATTTTTTATAAGAAAATAATTTTTTTAATCATGTTAATTAAAATATCTTTAATTTAATATATAATATTTTTTTTGAGCGAGCATATCTTAAAAGATAAATTTAGTATTATAGTAAGCTTAACATAATAAATAAAATAATAAATTACTAATAATAATTTAATATGGAAAAAGAATTGTTTTATGGTAGCTTAGTTTAGTTGTGTTTTTTAAGTGAATTAGGTTTTAATGAGATCTGTCAATTAACTTCAATCACTAACCCAACTTTGTGATTTATCAAAATCAGCGTCCATTTTTATCTCTAGCTATATGATGAATCATGCAGCCGAGCTCAGGATATAACAATCCCCAACGGTATGTCATGTTTGGCAAGTGAGGTAAATTTATAATAAAAATGTTTCAAAGCACTAATTTCTAACTAATTAGCCATTAAATTTTAATTTTAATAATTTCGATAAATGTTTTTGATAAATATAATAATAAATTATACAAGCGATTTCTAAACTTTATATTTTATAATAAAAAATAATAAAATATTAATTTTAAAAGATACATAAGCAGTTCTTTTTATAACAAATTAAAATTTGACATATTTTATTATAAAGTATAAAGTTGATGACCATCCATTTAATTTACCTTAGATGTCTCTGAAAAATTTCATTAATGTTAGTAAAATTAAAATCAAAATTTAATAATTATTTAGATACAAATTAAAAATTTAATAAATTTTTATTATTCACCGTCAATATTGGCAAGTGATTATATGAATTTGATTGGCTTTTGCTAAGCGAGTACATGATCCTGTGCACAGGATGGTGAACTCACGTTTGTACGAGTGAATAATGGCAGGCAACAATAGTCAGTCGACATAGCAGCAGTTTGCTGACTGTTAGGCTTCTTCTTGTTGGGTTAACTGAAAATAATATCACTCGGGAGATTACAGTTTTTCTGATTAACATGGAATTTGTTAAAATGATATTCGTTCCACCTTCAGTAATAAGGTGAAATTAAATTCGTATTTTTTTTTCGAACCGAGATTGAACTGTTAGATCAGTTGAACCAGAAGCAGCCCTCCTCCGGTCTGATATTGAAGAACATGCCAATGCTACATTACTGTTTTCATTTTTGGAATCTGATTTTGGAGAAAAGATGGTGAAAATTTCTTTATATTAAAAGCAACACAAAAAGTGGGATTTCAATGTTCTCAAAGGACATGTTGAATGTGTCATTGTGTACGATATATATATTATATATATATATTGAATGTGTCATTGTGTACGATATATATATATATATATATATATATATATATATAAGACTTTAGTTGGCAGATTGAAGAGTCTTTTAGACGTGTAGTAAGCTTTCTGTTCTTTCTCTTAAATACTCTGCCATCTTTCATTCATAGTCAAATTTGCCGCAATATTCAAATGGAGCAACATCATCGTTAGCTGTATGGTGGGTTCCAATGGTGGAAGCTGAACCTTATCCGTCCATGGCCCTTTTAGAAAAGTTGTGGCAGTTCCATATGACTTGCTAATCTTGTGATTTGCTAACTTACAGTACAATGGCATGTAAATGACTGTAGGATTTACTTTAAATACAATTAATGATGAACCAATGTAATTTAATTTACGAAATCCACTGTCTGAACTTCACAACTCAAAAGGAGTTCATAGTCATTGCGTAGCTCTTCTTCATCTTCACCATCATCCTTGCAGCTTCAACAAAAGCCATCTTTTCGCTTTTGTCCCCGTCGAAATCGAAGGAATCACTTTGGTTGCTTCCTTTTCTAGTGACCCCATTAACAGGTTTGATCACAACAAGTGTTGCTCCTTTCATCAAGTACCCTGTCGCCGGCAACTCTAGCACAGGCACATACCATAGCTTCATGCTCAAATCCGGTACTGGAGTCCTCTCTATCGATGATGATGATTCTGATACCGCCAATGACTTCATTGCGTTTCTCATTTCAACAATCTGATCTTTTCCTACACACAACCTTCCTTGCTTGTTGACATCACTGATTGTAACATTTTCAAGCATGTGATGTTCTGCTAAAATCTGTTTCAACAGCAAGTGCCTTGCAGATGCAGCAATCAAGCAAGAAATCGTCGTTACGATTCGCAACTTCAATTCATCATCATTTAGAACTTGCCCAACAGTGCCTCCTCCTCCTCCTTCTTCTACATGGTTAATGCAGCAATTACATTCTTGAATAGATGTAGCACTAAGAACAACACAATTCTTTAGCTCCCCACTAAACTCTGCCTGCCATTTGAGCAATGAATTAGAACACTCCAGTCCTATCTTCTCACACTGGAAAGGAACCTTTATGTGCAAAGACTTAACATTTTTTAAATGCTTCAGAACTTCATTAGGTGAATAGTATGAGATACAACCTGAGTTTCCAGGTGACTTGGGAGCTGCAACACAGGGAAAGAATTGGAGTGGCTTGGCAATGAACTTATGGACAAGAGTCCTCAAAAGATTCCTGGATGCTCTATTCCTGTGGCTTGATGCTGATTTGGGTTTTGGAGTGGGGATGGAAAGAAAGACATTATCAGCCTGGAAGACAAGAGAAGAGAAGCGCTTGGAGACTAGGAGGCACTGAGCGAGAGACCTGGAATCACACAACTTGTTGAAGATGAGGAGGAGAAGTGAGTCTGGTAGAGGATCAAAGAAATCTTCATTCTCTGGAGAGCTCATTTGATTTCTGGACATTGGAGATGTTTGAGTTTATTATGCTTTTGAAATGGAGAATGGTGAAAGTTTGGACGGCTGCAGGGTTTTTGACCAAAGCTGTGGACACGGATAAGAGCCTGAGTTTTCTGACTGTTTAGCCTTTCTGTGGTTTTCTTTTTCAATAACTTTTGACTTTTGGAATTGAATATTATTTCTTTTCATTCCATAAACATATGTCGGCGGCGGGATATATAATGATTTATAAAATACACGTTTTTCTAAGATTTAAATTCTGAAAGCTTATGAGATATAATCTTCATTATGTTAAAACTAATGAAATATCAAACAAACTTTAATCGGAACATAAATTATACTCTCCCCCTCCTCCTCCTCCTTAGAACTTGTTATTAAATCGACCTGAGTTGAACTTTGCGGAGTTTATAACTCGATTTAATTTAGTAAGAGCTCAAGATAAGCTCGGGCACAATTTAAAATTTTATATTTAAGTTTAAGTTTAAATTTAGTTTATAAATAACTCATTTTATTATATTAAACAAGCTAAATTTGAGTTTGCCTCATTAAATAATGATATAGTAAAAAATCTCAAGTTTCAGCTTCTTAAGTATTTTTAGTATTAGTTATAATTATTTTATATATATATATATAAGATTTTAAATTTAAGAATAAAATTATTTGAAGTCGAGTTCGAGTTAGTAAATGAGACTGCTTATGAGCCTTTTTGCGAGCTTACTAAACAAACCAAGTTTGAGCTCAAGCTTGAGCTTACGAATCTAACTGTGAGCCTATTCATGAGCCAATAGATAAGCAAGTTTGAGTTTAGCTTGATAAAATTATCGAGCTCAATTTGGCTCAAACTTAATGAATAATCTTATACTAATATTTTTTTTTTTATCGATTGAGCTCTTAGTAAATCATGGGATGTTTGGTTTGTTTACGACCTTATTCCTTCTAATCCTTCTTCTGATTTTATTGAAAAATTTATATCATGGCTGTTATTTCTTTTGTGATCTATTGTTATTAAAGTGTTGATAAATACTTTTTGATATTTGATTTTTTTAGAATGATCAATTTTTGAGTGTATAATTTTTTTTTTTATAAAAAGAATAATTATAGTTATGTAATGTGGTGGTGTGGAGGTGATAATTAGGGTTAGATTGAAAAAATTATAAAAAAGAGAGAAAAAGAAAAAATAAGTAGGGATGACGATTAATATGGAAATCCTAAAAGTGATGTGGTTGCTCACTTGACAAATTAAACATATAATTAAAAGTACATTAGTGCATTCTATTAAATTTAATGGAGTAAAACCAACACAATTATATTGGATAAAGAGTCAATTTAGCCTCTAAATTTATATTAAGGGGTCAAATAGACTAAATCTTTAACTATTTAAGCGAACATGCCATAATTTATACTTTCATACCAAATAGATCCAAATGTTGACTTCAGATCATGCATGTATTGCAACAGAGGATAAAGGTGTGTGAGTCTGACATTTTAACATAAATATTTAAACAAAAGTTTTTAGTTTAATCTTTTTCTTCCCTTTTTTCCTTTCACTTCTTTAACCTTTGTCTCAACCATTATCGTTACAGTAATATCATTCTCTTTATTTTTTTCTTCACTTGTTTTTTCCTTGTCTTTGTTAATCACGGTAGTTTCAACCGTTACCTTCCATCTGAAGTAGTATGTTTTGGTGGTGATGAGAGATATGTGTTATTTTTGGCTCCTTTATCCCACATTGAAAGCTAAGAAAAAGAAGAAGTAGTCCCAAGGCTATAAATAGTGGACCTTCTCTCATTTTCAAGTGTCAAGAAAAACAATGGGCCTTATATTTCTATGGGCTAAATTGTATTTCTCTTATTTCTCTTCTTATTAATATTTCTTTATAATTCTATTGAATTAAAAAATATTATTTTGGTAGTGCCTGAAGAAAGCGTAATTTTTGCCGAACCTCGTTAAAATTCTGGTGTTTCTTTTCTTATTGTTTATTTAATAGATTATTTATCGATGAAAACTAACCCGGTTACCACAACAATTAGTATCAGAGCTAGGTTACTGAGTGGTTGCAGTTTAAATTGATCTACCATATCAGAAAAGAATATAGGTCCGCATTATATTTGAAAGCTATTAAATATAGATCGAAGCAGAAATGACTAACGGTGAAAGTACCTCTACATCAACCACAATAGTAGCACCAAATTCGTCAATCTCAATGAGAAATGTAGTGGCAAGTTCCAGAATTGTGGTGGAGATATTTGATGGTACTGGTCATTTCGGTATGTGGCAAGGTGAAGTTCTAGATGCCTTATTCCAACAAGATCTAGATGTTGCCATTGAAGATTAGAAACCAGACTGTGTGGAGGAGAATGAGTGGAAAAGAATTAATCGATTGGCATGTGGTACAATTCGATCGTGCTTGTCTAGAGAGCAGAAATATGCATTCTGTAAAGAGACTTCTGCTAGTAAATTGTGGAGAGCAGTCAAAATAAACTCCATATGAAGAAAAGATTGTTCAGATTCACATATGTTCCTGGTACCACAATGAATGATCACATAACAAACTTCAATCAGCTTGTTGCTGACTTGATGAATTTAGATGTGACATTTGAGGATGAAGATTTGGCCTTGATGTTGTTGGGATCTCTTCTAGAAGAATTTGAATTTCTTGAGACTACCTTACTCCGTGGGAAGGCTGAGGTGTCTCTTAGTGAGGTTTGTACTGCTTTATACAGTTATGAATTACGAAGAAAAGATAAAAAAGGGTAGCTCTAATGGTGCAGCAGAAGCTTTAGTAATAAGAGGCCGTTCGGAAAAAAGTAGCAAAGGGAAGAAAGGAAGGTCGAAATCCAGAGTTGGCAAAGACCAATGTGCCTTTTGCCGGGAAAAGGAGCACTGGAAGAAAGACTGTCTGAAGCTGAAAGAAAAAGCCAAAGGGAAAGCTGTTGCATATACAAATGTAGCTGAATGTGATTCTGATCTTTCATTAGTAATAATGCCATCAACCAGCAATTTAGGAGCTTGGATTCTTGATTCAGGCTGTAGCCACCATATGTGTCCCAACCAAGAGTGGTTTTCTGGTGTCAAAGAAACAAAGGGTGGAGCTGTCTATACAACAAATGACAACACTTGCAAAACTGTTGTTGTTGGATCAATTCGGTTAAAGAATCATGATGGATCAATTAGAATTCTGACTGATGTCAGATATGTGCCGAGTTTGACCAGAAACCTTATTTTTTTGGAGTTCTGGCAAGAAAGAGCTTCACTATTGTCATTAAAAATGAAACTTTGAAGGTTATCTCTAAGGCACTTGTTGTGATGAAAGGTGTTCAGCAAAGCAATAACTTGTATTACTATCTTGGTAATCTAGTTATTGGTACAACATCAGTAGTTTCTAGTTATAATCAGGAATTAGAAGCAATCAGTTTGTGGCATATGTGCTTGGGACATGCAGGCGAAAAATCCTTGAAACTCTGGCAAATCAAGGATTATTGCAGGGAGTGAAAGTCTGCAAATTGAATTTCTATGAACATTGTGTCAAGGGAAAACAAACAAGAGTGAAGTTTGGTACTACAATCCATGATCCTAAGGGTATTCTGGATTATGTTCACTCGGATGTATGAGGACCATCCAAGACAGCTTCAATGGGAGGCAAACAATGTTATGTTTCCTTCGTTGATGATTTTTTCCAAAGAGTATGGGTGTACACTATGAAGATAAAGGATGAAGTGTTAGGAGTTTTTCTCACCTGAAAAAAGATGGTAGAAACTCAGACGGGCAGAAAGATCAAACGTCTCCGAACAGATAATGGAGGAGAGTATACAAGTGATCCTTTTATGAAAGTCTGCCAAGATGAAGGTATTGTGAGACACTTCACTGTCAGAAATACACCATAACAGAATAGGGTGGTAGAAAGGACGAACCAGACTCTATTGGAGAAAGTTCAGTGTATGTTGTCCAATGCTGGGTTGGGCAGACAGTTCTGAGCTAAGGCTGTAACATACGCGTGTCATCTTATTAATCATTTACCATTAACTACTATCAACGGCAAAACACCTTTAGAGGTATGGTATGGAAAACCTGCTAGAAATTGTAATTCTTTATATGTTTTTGGTTCCACTGCATATTATCATATTAAGGAATCAAAGTTGGATTCGAGGGCAAGAAAAGTAATTTTTATGGGGATATCATCAGGTGTAAAAGGATATCGCCTAGGGTGCCCAGATTCAAAGAAGAAATCTTTAGTAGAGATGTTACCTTTGAAGAATCTACTATAGTGAAAAAGGTAGAAGACAGGACACAAATGGAGCTTCACAGCAGGTGGAGCATTCTCTCAAACAGATGCAGTTTGATAGTAGTAGATGTACTGAACCAACAGTAGATCAGTATGATAAATCTACTCCTATAGAAGAAGAGGAGTTAGAAGATGAATCAGGTGATGAAGTAGAGGTTCCAGCACAAGAACCTCCATGGCAACATGAGTCAATTGCATTGAGTAAGCCAAAGAGGAACACTAGAAAACCTGCTCATTTTGAAGATTTTGTAACCTTTGTATCTTCAAATGTTGATGTTTCGACCACCTATATTGAAGCTATACAGAGCTCTGAGGCAGATAAGTGGAATATGGCTATGGAGGAAGAAATGCAATCCCTTGAGAAAAACCAGACGTGGAAGCTAGCTAGTCTGTCTAAGAAAATAAAGGTAATTGGTTGCAAATGGGTATTTGCAAAGAAGGATGGATTTCCTAACAAGAATGATATTCACTGCAAATGCAATTGGTAGCTTGATGTATGCTATAGTGTGCACAAGGCTTGATATTTTACAAGCAGTCGGAGTTGTGAGTAGGTATATGCATAATCCTAGAAGAGGACATTGACAAGCTGTGAAATGGATCCTAAGGTATATTCAGAATACTGTGGATGTTGGATTAATATTTGAGCAGGATGAGAAGTTTGATATGAATGTGGTTGGATATTGTGATTCTGACTACGCAGGTGATATGGACAAACGTCGGTCAACTACTGGTTTTGTGTTTACACTTGCAAAAGCACCAGTTAGTTGGAAGTCTACTTTGCAGTCAATGGTTGCTTTACAACAGAGGCAGAGTATATAGTAGTTACAGAAGCTGTAAAGGAGGCAATTTGGCTTCAGGGGTTGGTGAAAGACTTGGAAATTGATCAGAAGCACATCAAAGTGCATTGTGATAGTCAAAGTGTTATCTGTTTAGCTAAAAACAAGTCTATCATTCAAGGACAAAGCATATCGATGTTCGTTATCACTACGTGAGAGAAATTATTGAAGAATATGAGATACTTCTTCAGAAGATCCCAACTACTGAAAATCCTGCAGATATGAATACAAAAGTAGTAACTGGTGTCAAGTTCCAACATTGTTTAAACTTGATAAATGTTTTAAAAATTTGAAGATGGGCGCTTCAAGCGCATTTGGAGGCATTGCTAAATTTCTGATGAGAGAAAACAAAGAATGTTTGATTAGGCTTAGGAAGTCGCCAAGGTGGAGATTTGTTATTTTTGGCTCCTTTATCCCACATTGAAAAGCTAAGAAAAGAAAGAAGTAGTCCTAAGGCTATAAATAATGGACCTTCTCTCTTTTTCAAGTGTCAAGAAAAACAATGGGCCTTATATTTCTATGGGCTAAATTATATTTCTCTTATTTCTCTTCTTATTAATATTTCTTTGTAATTCTATTGAATTAAGAAATATTATTTTGGTAGTGCCCGAAGAAGTAAGCATAATTTTTACCGAACCTCGTTAAAGTTATGGTGTTTCTTTTCTTATTATTTATTTAATAGCTTAGTTGTCGGTGGAAACTAACTCGATTTCCACAACAATATGTTTATAACAACAATGGAGGTGGATGAAGACGACAGTAGAAAAGATGGTGAGATAAATGGTAGGATTAGTGTTTCTTAAATGAAAGTTACAAGAAATAGATAGGTTGTTTGGCAATAGTGGTGGTGAGTAATTCTAATAGTGATGCCAAGCGAGTTTCATGATAGTAATGACAATTGATGGATTTGGTGGTGATGACTGATGCATTTGACGATAATGATGGTGACGGTGGATTTTAGATTTATTTTGATTTATGGTGGTAATGGTGAATTTTGAAAGCTGTTGGAGTAGCAACAGTAGAGAAGTGGTAATGGTGATAATAAAAGGTGAGGTGTTGAGGAAGGTGGTAGGAGTATTAAGTATTTTGTATTTAAAAAATATAAAAAACAAAATAAATTTAAACCTTTTAATGTTTTAATTAATCTAAACATAGGCGTTTGGTGCATACTCATAAAATTTAGACTAATTTGAGCTTAAAACAAAAGTTTAGGAGTTTATTAGTTGAAAAATTTGAAATTCGGCCTATTTCACTCCTTCACACAAGTTTAGTGGGCAAAATGACCTTTTGTCCTAATTATGTTTAATACATTTTTAAATACAACTAATAGAATCATGTTTAATACATTTTAAGAATTAAGTTTTAAAATAAATATTTTAGGATATATAACAACATTTCCAAAGGGTATTCTTTATTAGGGCGAGCATAATTCGGTTAATCCGACTATGTTTATAAAAGAAATAACTGTTTAATATAAATTTTATATTTTTTGAAAAAAATAAATTAAATATTCAGTTAACCAAAAAAATTACTTTTTTAACCCTAGTTTCTGGTTAATTAAAAAAATAAACAAATAAAAAGAGAAGAAAAAATGTGTTTATTCTTTGATTTCTCATAATGAGAATTCTAAAAGCTATTTATAAAACAATTCTTTTTAAAAAATATTTAAATAATCTAATATCTAAAACGCACTTTTAAAGGATTATATAAAGATAATATAAAAACTATATTTATCTAAAAAAATAAAATAATACAAATTTAATAGTAAAATATAATCAGCCAATCGTTGATGTTTTCTTAAATTAGAAAAACTAAAATTCTTGAAAGCAAACCCTAAAACTAAATTGACTGATTTTATCTAATCAAATTTTCGGTCAATTTTATTTATTTGATTTTTTTTACATTAAAATCTTATTTTATGAAATAATTTTTTAAAATAAAAAATTAATATATATATAAAAAAGTATTAGAGATGATCTTATTGAATGATAATATAATATGTACGTCAAATTTTTATAATAACATCTAACATGAAATGATAATTAAATAGAAAATCAACATATGGAAAGCAAAAATCAAAACAACTACTAACGTTTTACTAACAATAAGGAAACTAAATACTCAGTGATTATCTAACTCTTCATTTATTAATATTTTGTTGAATTATCATTTATGTCAAATGTTAATATAAAAAGAAAATCAATGCTATAACTTTTCATTGAAAAGGGCACTCACATTGTGCGTTTAATATTTGTATCGTATGGGAATTGCATTCATATAGACATTGCCTTTGAAATTAAAACTCGTGCTAGACTTCTGGATCACATCTCATTAATTTCTTCAACTAACCAATTAGAATGTTTTCATTTTCTTTTGAAACAAAATTGTGTCCTAAGGAGGTGTAGTGCAATTTTTAAGAGTGATACGAATATTTCATTGTATATTTTATTCATTTGAGATAAAAAAAAGGTATATCTTAATATAAAAAAACAGTGATTAATTATTAATATCAAAAAATATATGTAAATAATTTGTAATGGAAAAGAGTTTTATCTAACAATCTCTAATTGCATTAATAAAGCAATAGTATATTGTAATTTAATGGAGAGCACGGTTCATTTGGTGACTATATTAAACCAATATTCAATTTTATATGTTCTTTAAATGAGTCTGGTAATTTAAAAATTAATTTTGATATTTTCATCACGCCTTTAAGGAGGAGGAATAATTTTCAGACCAAATATCACCTCCTTGCCAAAATAATATTATCTGGCAAAATTGGTTTTAGAGAGGATGCAGTGCATTTGTTTCTTCTCACCTATATAGGTGCTTAACTCTTAATCTAATTGGTTTGTAGGGCATCTCAATAATAAAATTTTCTGGAATCTATTTTTACAATTTTCTATATGTGTAGTTGAAATGAAAATTTATTAGCATTGTGTTTAGTTAGTATTTAACCCTTTCATGTGTTATGAATTGAATTACCGATGGTGTTAGAAATTGATTATCTCAAATAATTGCTATGGGTGCAATAAATGTAAAATATGCAACCATTTGACTTCTAATTTAAATAATTATGTAGCTAATAAAAGGGCCTATATTATCTTGAGTTTTACTTTACTTTCTGTTTTTGCTCGGCTTTTTAGCTCACATATTATAAATGTCTTTTTTTTTTTTCTTTTTGATATGCTTCATTTCCACACTATTTTTTTACTGATTATTGTATTCCTTTATTTTCACTTTTTAAAAACGTGCTTCAAGCTTCCAAAAGATTTTATAATTGTTTTCCATCTTTCTCCTTCCCCATTTATCACATGTCAATAATTTTTAAGAATTATTAAATCAACTCCTGGCCAGTAGATTGAAAATTTACACAGATTAAAAATTCAGATATGGACCAAAATCTATGGACTTCAAGATTTGAATCAGCATCAAATATTTTTTCTCTATGGGTTTGACCAAATTTAATGGGCTTGGGCCACTGCTAAATTTAAATGTAAACAATTGTCCTTCTTATACAATAAGGTTAAAAGCCTTATTTGTATGGATAGATTGCCAAATTTTTTTTAGCTTCTATTAAGAATAATTAAGGGAGAAAAAAATAGAGAAAGAAGTAATTAATAATGAAATAATTTAAAATTTAGGAATATTTAGAAAATAAAATATTTAATTTTAAGTTCCAAATATCCTATAAAATTCTCTATCAAAAATTAATTTTATAGCAACTTAATTTTTTCTGAAATAATAAAGGAAAAATCTTATTTTAACTAGAAGTAATCCAATTAAAATAAAAAATTTCTTAATTCTCCAACCAAATTCTTAAAGGATATTGACCTATTTTAATTAGAACTTATTTAAAAAATAAATCCAATTAAAATAAAAAAATAAGCCTTTAAATAATTCCTCAAACCAAACACTCTCTTAACCAAATTTGTCCTAATCACACTACAATTTCTTTTTTCTTACAAAAACTCCCTCATATATCTCCATATATATATATATATATATATATATATATATATATATATATATATATTTTTTTTTTTTTATTTTGCTTTTCCTTCTTTCTTCACCAAGTATCTATTTTTATACCCACATAATATCAAAAACTCCTCCAAACACCCACAACAAATTGCTACCACGTCACACTACCGCTACCACGTCATCATTGACCACCAATGCTATCAGTTGAAACCCACCGGTCAGTAGCCTCGAACCAGCCTGCACGTGCAGTCCTGGACACACAAAACAACCCCTACACACGCGCATAGGCACCACGCGCCACCAACAGCCTTTCCACTAGCCTTTTACCACCTATTAGACCTTACTCACACCGACCGCCCACCCCCACAGCCAACACTTGCAGCATTGACAGCCCCAATTGCAGTCCATTTATTGATTTTTTTTCTTTATGTAATTTCTTGAGAAAAATAGGTATTTAATGCAAAAATCTAATTTTCTTTGATGTAATCTTGATTTTATTGCATACAAATTGTGGAATTTTTGTGTTTGATGATGGACATGTGATGGGTATGAGAAATTTTAGTGATTTTTGGATTAATTCTATTTATTGAATATTCTAAACAATTTTGTGATTCTAGCCAAGAAATTGATTATAAGGGTAAAATTCAGTACTAAAAGTGTAAAAATAAGTAAAATTTTGTGTGATGATGAATTAATGATGATATAGTTTTCTAGAATTTTTCTAAAATTAATTTTATTTATTTATAATTTTAGCAATTCTTGAATTTGTGCCCAAAAATAGAAATTAGGCAAGATACAATTACTAAAAATCACAGAGTAATTAAAATTAATATAGGGCATGATATCTAAGTGTTGACCGCATCCTAGGAGGGCGAGACCGCGAACATTGAAGACTGAAGTAACTGTTAGAAACCGCCAATGGTCATATCAGAAAGCTGGCAATGCCATGTTAGATAGCTGTTGGTGGCATTTCAAGAATCGTGACTACGATTTTCATCCTAATAATTGCATTTAATTTACTGTCTCAAAGCTAGATTATGTGAACTTTTAGGGATTTTTACTCATAATGACTCTTTGAGATTTTTAGGTTAAAAAAACCATATCAAAAGGTCATTTAAGGTTTATCAACAATCTCTATAATTTCACATTATTGTGCTTTCAATTCTTTCCTTATTGCAATTAATATTTCTCATTTTTAGTTGTTGTAAGAGCTTGAATCTCTTGTAAGGTTTGAGTGTTAGCCAAAACACTTGGGTTAAGGTTTAAGCATTAGTCTAGAAAAACTCTCATAAAGATTGTGTGTGAGCCTAAGGAATACAATTTGCAAGGTTTAGTGTTAGCCCTTAAACATTAAGTTAGGAGTGAGCTTGAAAACTCCAAGTGTAAAGATACAAGTATAATGAATACCTAATTGTGAATTGGGGAGTGGACATAGGGTTTGTTAACATCCGAACCACTATAATTCATTTTGTGCTATTCTTCTTACTCTCTACTCATTCTTTCTGAACTAAATTTTTAATTTACCATCATTTCTCTATTCATCAATTCAACCCCACTTTCTTGGTTCATAAAGGTAAACAAGTGGTATTAAAGCTTAAGTGCAGGAGTCAAATATCAAAATGGCTAATAAAGGAATCCACTATCTAAGACCATATTTTGATGGGTCTGATTATACCCATTGGAAGTATAAGATGGAACTTTACATGGATTGGGAAGCGATGGATGCATGGGATTGCATAAGGAAGGAGTGGAAGCCCCCAACCAAGCAAGAAGAGAGAATAGACATTCCTCTTGATAGAGATGAGAGGGTGGATGCTTATAAGAAAGCAAATGGCAAAAATAAAAGAGCTATGATCATCCTCCTTAGCTCATTCTTTAAAGAGGAGTGTCAAAAGGTTAACATCTACCAACCACCTACAAGATTTGAAAGACCTTGGAGAACTACCATGAGGGTACAAGACAAGTCAAATCCAAGAAGATCCAATTACTTGTGACAAAATATTTTCAAGATGAAGCCTAATGAGAGCATCACCGATATGATAAACCGACTTCTTACCATCATCAACAATCTTAAAAAATTGGGCAAGCATTATGAGCTTGTTGACATCAATAACAAGATTCTTAAGACTCTACCACTTAAGGACTACGATTCAAGAGTGGCAAGTATAGAAGAAGCCAATCAGAATATAGAGAAAGTGTCAATGGATAAACTCATTAGAAAACTCCTTACTCATGAGATGACCCTAAGAAAGAAGGAAGAACTAGAGAAGGAGAGGGAGACAAGGAGAAAACCCTTAGCTCTCAAAAGCTCCACTAAGCCTTAAGAAAGTGAAAGCTCTAGTGGATCTGAATCAAGTGAAGATGAGGATGAAGAGCTTGCCATGCTTTCCAAAAGGGTCAAGAAAATCATAATGTATAGAACAAAAGACAAGAGGCCCTTCAAGAAGTATATTTCAAGCTCCAACAATAACTCAAACTTCAAGAAAAAGCAAGGAAAGGAAGAGTGATCTAACTTGCTATGGATGTGGAAAGTAAGGGCATATCAAAGCCGATTGCTTCAAGAGCAAGAACAAGAAGAAGTTTGAAAAGGAGAAGGAGAAGAGGAAAGCTTTCAAGGCAACATGGGATGACTCTTCATCAAGTGGATAAAAAGATGAGGAAGTAGCCAATCCTTACTTCATGGGACAAGATATGCTCTATATCTCACTCTTGTGATGATCATGAATGTGAAAAAGATTTACCTTGCATGGATGATGATGACTTGCTTAAAGTCATGAATTTGAAATGTAAAAAATATCATTTGAAAATGAAAGTTTACAAAGAAAAGTGCTCCAAATTTGAGTAAGATTTAAATGAGCTTCAAAAGAAAATTTCTATACTAACTCTTTCAAATGATGATCTTAAGAAATCTTTAAATGAGCTCTCATCTAAAACCTCTTCCTTAAACTCTCTTTCAAAAGAGAATGATTCTTTAAAGGTAGAGTTTGAGGAATTGAGAAGCTCCATTTTAAAATTTCATAAGGGAAAGGAAGCCTTAGACACTTTAATTGTGTATCAAAGACCTCCTTTGATAAAAATATGGATTTGGTTTTAATGGTGCATCATCATCAACTTCATCCCCTTCCACATCCAATCAAAGCCTCAACGCTACAAACTTCTTCGATTGAAGGTGTTGATACAAAAGCAAAGGCACACACAAAAGCTACACCTCCTAAAAGGAAGGCTAAAAGAACTAATCATGGATACATATATAAGAACAAAGATAAAGATCATTCATCTAAAACTTGCTCTTGTATGCATAATCATTATAAGAAGGCAAAAGGACCCAAGTCTCAAGCAAAGAGACATTTGAGCAAAAGAAAATTCAATCCTAATATCATATGTCACCATTACATGAGGAATAGGCACATAAACATATTTTGTTATATTATGAAGGCACAACTCCAACTAGGAGAAACCTTATTGACTAACCCCAAAGGACCCAAAATGGTTTAGGTACCTAAAAGAGAGAACTTAATTTTACTTTTTGTAGGTATGCTTCAAGTCTACCTTGAAAGAAAGAGATTGGCATATAGATAGTGGCTGCTCAAGGCACAATGACGGGAAATGCCAACCTCTTTTCTCACTTGAAAAAGAATGATGGATGAAAGGTAACTTTTGGAAATTATGCCAAAGGTAAAATTATAGGCATTGGATCTATTAGTAAGAAAGACTCTCCTCTCATTGATAATATTTTTCTTATTACTAGTTTGAAGCATAACTTGATGAGTGTAACTCAATTATATGATGAAGGTAACAAAATCACCTTTGACTGTAAGGATTGTTAAGTCATTTCCTTAAGGAATGACAAGGAAATCTTTGAGGAGAAAGGTTTGACAATACCTACACAATTAACTTATACAAAATTGCTAATGAATCTTTGGAGTGTCTTATGTTAATTAGTGAAAATTCTTGACTTTGACCTAGAAGGCTTGGACATGCAAGCATGAAGCTCCTTCATAGCCTAAAGAAGGATGAGCTTATGATCGGATTGCAAAATGTGAAGTTTACAAAGAACAAGACTTGTGGACCTTGTCAAATGGGAAAGCAACACAAAATCTATTTCAAAGCAAAGAACATAGTAAATACATCTAGACCTCTCCAATTTATTCACATGAATTTTTTTGACCCTACTAGAGTTGCTAGCTTAGGAGGAAAACATTATGCATATGTTCTTGTAGATGATTACTCTAGACTTACTTGGATTAGTTTCTTAGCTCATAAGAATGATGCTTTTGAAGCTTTCAAAAGTTTTACAAAATGGTTTTTGTATTTCCAAAATAAGAAGTGATCATGTAAAAGAATTCAAAAATATTTTATTTGAAGTGACCATGTAAAAGAATTCAAAATGGCATTTCACATGAATTTTCTTCTCCCAGAACACCACAATAAAATGGTTTTGTAGAAAGAAAAAATAAAACTCTTATAGAGATAGCTAGAACAATACTCAATGAGTATAGTTTACCTACTTACTTTTAGGTCAAAACCGTCAATACATCATTTTATTTGATTAATGGAGTTTTCAAAAGACCTATTTTGATTAAAACATCTTATGACCTATGAAATAGAAGAAAATCCAAAATCTCATATCTAAGAGTATTTGGATACAAATGTTATATTTTAAACACCAAGGATAATCTTCGAGAATTCTCATCCAAAAATGGATGAAGGTATATTTTTAGGTTATTCTTCCTCTAGCAAAGCATATAGGGTATTTAACACAAATTCTATGGTAGTTGAAGAGTCTATGAATATATATTTGATGAGTTTAGTACACTTGATCTTGTGAAAGGTTCTTTTGACAATTTTGTAGGTGATTTCGAGAAGCTTGAGATTGATGATGATGTGAATCAAGAAGGAGAATTTCTCAATCTCAACCCCTTCAAGATGAACCCTCACCACCTCTTCAAGAGGAAGCTCAACAAGAGTTGTCTAGAGAATGGAGGGAACCAAAGGGGCATCCAAAGGAACTTATGATAGATGATATCACCAAAGGTGTAAGTACTAGATCTCAATTCAAAAATTTAGATAATAATCTTGCTTTTGTCTCTCAAATTAAGCCAAGGACTATTATTGAGGCTCTTAATAGTGAATGTTAGGTGATTGTTATGCAAAAGGAACTCAACCAATTTTAAAGGAATCAAGTTTGGGAGTTTATCCCTTTTCCTAAGGATCATACTATCATAGATTATAAATGGGTGTATAGGAATAAGTTAAATGAGAAAGATGTCATCATTAAAAATAAAGTCTGATTAGTTGCTAAAAGCTATAACCATGAGGAAGACATTGACTATGATGAAATCTTTGCTCGATAGTAAGATTAGAAGCCATTAGAATATTGCAAGCCTATGCTTGTCACATGAATTTTAAACTTTTTCAAATGGATGTTAAAAGTGCTTTTTTAAATGGTTTTATAGAATAAGAAGTGCATGTTGAACAACATCCTGATTTTGAACATTGTGAGTTTCCAACCCATGTTTTCAAATTAGCTAAGACTTTGTATGGTTTAAAACAAAATCCTAGAGTTTGGTATGAAAGACTTAGCTCATTCTTGTTGCAAAATAGTTTTTGAAAAGGGAAGGTTAACATAACACTTTTTGTAAGCTCATAAGCATGATACTTTAGTTGTTCAAATTTTATGTTGATGACATAGTATTTGGTGCTACCTATGAATCCTTGTGTGAGGAGTTCTCTAAGTGTATGACTAGAAAATTTAAAATGAGAATGATGGATGAGCACAAGTTCTTTCTAGGATTGCAAATCAAGCAATGTAAGGATGACATCTTCATCAACCAATCCAAGTACACAAAGGAAATTCTTGAGAAGTTTGGGATGGAAGGATGCAAAATTGCCAAGACACAACAAATGAGCACATCAATAAAGTTGGAAAAGGATGAGAAGAGTAAGCCTATTGATGAGAAGAAATATAGAGACATGATTAGATATCTACTCTATCTCACGGCTTCTAGACCCGATATCATGTTTAGTGTATGATTGTGTGCTCGTTTTCATTCTAGTCCTAGAGAGTCTCATTTGCATGTCATTAAACGAATCTTAAAATACTGACAAGGAACCATACATCTAGGTCTTTGGTATCCAAAGGATACATCTTTTGATATAATTGGCTTCTCTGATGTTGATTATGTTGGTAGTCTCTTAGATAGAAAGAGCACTTAGAGAACTTGCCATTTCTTAAGAGAATGTTTAGTATATTGGTTTAGTAAGAAGCAAGTATTAGTTGCCTTATCCATAGCCGAACGACATACTTTGTGGTTGAATGTTGTTGTACTCAAATTTTATGGATAAAACAACAACTTAAGAATTATAGCCAAGTACTTAGTCACATTCCAATTAAACGTGACAATACTAGTGCAATAAACCTGTGTAAGAACCCTGTTCAACATTCTAGGAGTAAGCACATAGACATTAGACATCACTTTTTAAGAGATCATGTCCAAAATGCAGATCTAGTGCTAGAATTTATTGACAAAAATAATCAACTTGCTGACATTTTCACCAAACCACTTAATGAGGATAAATTAAACTTCATTAGGAGAGAACTAGGTATGTTTGATGAAAATAGTCTAAATTAATTGCTTTTTGATTAATTGAGTTATTTATTAATGGATTCAAGCTTAGATCAATAATGATAACTTTATTGGTTGATTCATCCATTCATACATCAATGAGAATTGCACATATAATGTGATAAAAGAAGAAATCACTTGCATTTAAGGATTTTCAACTTTGTCCATTTTTGTGGTCACGACCCTAGCCATTGCGGTTGTGAAGCTATTCAAACTAGCTATTCTAACAGGAATTTGAAATTCGTGGTCTCGAATTACACAATTCATAAATTTTTTTACGAGGAGTTACACCTCTTAAATGAGATTTTACCATTTTTTGACTAATTTTTGTTATAAATATTCCCTCTAGGCCTTATTATATGTACTTTAACTATTTTAAACATTCTTCAAGCAATTATTCTCTTTCCCAAAGTATTTTCTCATACCTTTCTTCAACCTACATCAGATATCATCTTCATCTCTCCTTCTTTCTTAAATGGCTCCTAAGAAAACCACTATTTAGGAGAACAAGAGCAAGGGTAAGGCCCAAGATGAAGATCTTCTTACATCATTACTAGCATATCCACAATAATGAAGGGTACCAATCAAGAGGCAAGAAATAAGTACAAGACCCTTGCCAAGAAGAAGTTTAAGGCATCTAGAGCCCCTATAAATATGGACTTTAGAAAGCTTGAGATTTATGAAGACATTCTCAAGCACCTCAACAATATTCAAATCCAGATGTTGGTGTATCATAGTATGAATGGGCACAAGGAACGAACTTTGAAGTTCCTAAGTTCTCTAGAAGTGAGTAAGAGGCAAGGAGGAGAATTTGGCTATTTTGGCATCACTTTGAACCTTTTTGGACAAAGGCTATAATTGACAAGGAATGAACTTAGAGGGATCTTCAACTTCCAAGAACATGGCATCACGACACTTAGCAATTTACAAGTAAGTTTAGTTTTCTTTTAGAAAGAAATGTCTATTGAGACCAAACTTGACAAAAACTCAAATGCCAAACACTTCAAGTCCCTTCTTCATTAGATTCTTTATAGGATCTTCATACTAACCATTCATGGAAGATGTAATGGTAATGAGAAGATCACCCGAAAGGGCCTTTGTATCCTTTATTGCATGATCTACAACAAGCCCATTCAATTAATCTACTTCCTCATTGATCATCTTATCCACCTTTCTAAACCTTCTCGTGTTTATGTCATGGTTTCATCTTAGATCTCCATGATTGTAAATTACTTCAAACTCCTAGCCCCCATAAAGCTTGTCTTTCTAAGAATTCCTCTATCCTTAAGCACTAACTACATAACCATTCAATACTTCCTTCACTCAAAAGTTCTAAAGAAAAAGAGTGATGAGCCTTTAGGAGTTATTTTGGGTGCTAGTGTCATGTCATCTATTGAACAAGTAAGGGGAAAGAAAAGGGCAAGATTACACATTGAGGTGGGTGAAGAGGAAAAATAAGAAGAAGAGGTTGAGAAGATAAAAAGTAAGAAAGAACGGGCTGAGCAAGAAACAAGTATACCTCAAGGGAGGATTACCCTAGGGGAAAAATAATTATCTTATACCTCAAGGGAGGATTACCCCAGGGGAAAAAATAATTATCTCCATGACAAGGCAAGCCAAGAGAATTAAGAAGTTCTATAAGTTTCTCAAGTATATTCATAAAAACCTCATTGAAATGCAAAAGTGTCATAATATACCTCCTTGCCATTCAGATTCTTAGCGCTTATTTGATAATAAGTCTAGTGATGACGAGGGTCTAGAGGAAGAAGAATTAAGTGGTTCAAAGGACATTTAGAAGTCGTTTCTTCTTTCATCTCATTTTGAATTGCATTCATGTTTTTTTATTGCTTTTGTTCTTTTTCATCTTTTTTTTCTTTTCTTCCTTTATCCCAATTTATGTAATTTTATATTTCTATAAATATGACTTCTTATTTTCTTTAAGAATTGATTATGATTAATGCTTCCGTCCTTTATACCTTTATATTGATTTCTTTTGATCTTTTATGCTTTTTATCTATCTTTAAAGCCTTTACAAATCTTTTTGAATTTGATAAAGGAGAAGAGAGATTAAGGAATAACTTACTCTTAAACTTATATGTATTAATTGAGGGGAGCAAAAATTTAAGGGGGAGTCATGATTTTAAATTTTCTTGTCTATTTTGCTATCTTGCTCAATTTGTTTGTCAAAATCAAAAAGAAAAAAATTGTTAGCCTAAGTGTCTTGTCACATGGCTTATTCCCTTATCTTTTGATCTTAACAAATAATTTGATGCTTCAACTAATGTTATCTTTAGTTTTAATGATGTAATATAAGCTGAGTAAAAGTACTTCAAAATCACAATTGCACTAAGAGGGCATGACTGTAGAAATCAACAATTTGATAGTAGCAACTTTAAGTCTACAACTACTCAAAATCGTGATAGCACCATGCAGGGCGTGACCGTAAAAATTGGAAGTTTCAAGGTAGAAGTTTTTGGATTGGAAAAGCTTGAAATCACGACCATACCTTAGGAGGGCATGACTGCAATAATTGAAGACTAAAGTAACCATTAGAAACTGCCCATGGTCATATCAGAAAGCTGTCAATGCCATGTCGCCATGTCAGATAGCTGTTGGAGGCATTTCAAGAATCGTGAACGCGAAGCAAGAATCGCAACCGCAATTTTCATCCCGACAAGTGCATTTCGTGCACTGCCTCAAAGCTAGATTGTGTGAACTTTTAGAGATTTGCTCATAATGGCTCTTTGAGGTTTTTAGGCTATAAAAACCATATCAAAAGATCATTTAAGGTTGATTAATAACCTCTATAAGTCCAGATTATTGTGCTTTCAATTCTTTCCTTCTTGAAATTAATTTTTATCATTTTTAGTTGTTGTAAGAGCTTGAAAGAAAGAAAAAACAAATAAAGAAAAAAATATATATGAAGAAATATGGGAAGTGTTTGCTAGAAGAAAGGAATTGCAGTATGATTAGGATAAGTTTGGTTAAGGGAGTGTTTAGTTGGAAGAGTTATTTCAAGGTTTATTTCCTTATTTTAATTGGACTTATTTGCGTAAACAAGTTCTAATTAAAATATGGCATATCCTTTAAGAATTTGGATGAGAATAAAAATTGGTGGAAGGTACAAGAGAGTGTTTGGTTGGAGAATTAAGGGATTTTTTTCATTTTAATTGGATTATTTCTAATTAATATAAGAATTTTCCGTTAATTATTTTGGAGAAATTAAATGGCTATAAGATTAATTTTTGATGAAATATTTTATAGGGTCCTGAATATTTCTAAATGTTAAATTATTCCATCAATTATTAATTCTTTTTCAATTATTTTATGTCTTTAATTATTCTTAATAGAGGTTAAAAATAAATTTTAAGGGATTTTATCCATACAGATAAGCCTTTTAACCTTATTATATGCGGTGACAATTATTTACATTCAGATTTAGCATTGGCCTAAGCCTATTAAATTTGGTTAGGCCTATAGAGAAAGGTCAGTTGATCTTTATTCAAATCCTAAAGCCCATTAATTTTGTTCAATATCTAGATTCTTAACCAATGTATAAATCTTCAGCCCATTAGCTAGGAGTTGATTCAAGAATCCTTAAGGATTATTGACATGTGATAAATGAGGAAGAAGGAAGATGGAAAGTAGTTCCAAAATCTTTTAGAAGCTTGAAGCACGTTTTTAAGAAGTGGGAAGGAAGGAATATAAGTGTCATCTAATGAGGAAGTGATGTGGAAGTGAAGCATATCCAAGAAAGAAAAAGCATGTTTATATTGTGTGACCGAGGAAGTTGAGCAAAAGCAGGAACTGGAGAGAAATGAGACCAAAAAGTTGAGAAGTGTAAGAAAATGAAGCAAGAAAATTACATCTTTAATAACATGTGCAAAATGTGAAAAGCAATAGTATGTACTTTAAAAGTGGAAAGTTAATTGAGGACAAAACCAAGGATGAAGAATATGTCAGAGCATCTCTCAAGCTTTAGAAGTCTATAAATTGGCAAAGAGCCCCCAATGAGGTAATCTCACCCAGCAAATCAATCAAATCAAAATAAACATAGAGTTTATAGACTTTATCTTTATCATATATTCTTAGATTAGAAAACTATCATTAGATTAAAAAAACAATCCTTAGATTAGAAAAGCACTCTTTAGTTTAGTCAAGCAATCCTCGGTTTTTGTTTACAGTACGTTCAAAGTTTTCAAGTGTTTCTCAATATTCAATTATATTATGTAAGTCGATTACTTTATGCAATCAAATTCTTGAAGCTTTCAATTATTGTTTCAATTTTTATTTATTGCAATTAAGTTTCTTAGCTTATATTTCACATCATCGCTCTTAAATTATAGTAATGTAGCTCTTAGTTTTATTCCTTAAGCTCCATTTTGCATTCCCAACTCATTAATTACATGTTCATAGATCATAATTGCATTTATTCTTAATAGAGGCTAAAAGTAATCCTTAGGAGATCTATCCATATATCTTTCACCTTATTATATGCAGGAGCGATTGTCTATATCCAAATTTAGCATTGATCTAAACCCATTAAATTTGGTCAAACCTATAAAGAAAGCTCATTTGATCTTGATCCAAATCCTAAAGCCTATGAATTTTGGCCCATATTTGGATTCTTGACCCATGTATAAATCTTGGGCCCATTGGCCAAGAGTTGGTTTAGTAATCTTTAAAGATTATTGAAATGTGAAAAATGAGGAAAGAGGAAGGTGGAGAGCAGTTACAGAATTTTCTAGAAGCTTGTAGCACAATCTTGAGAAGTGGGAAGGAAGGAATACAAGTATCAACCAAAGAGGAAGTGGTGTAGAAGTGAAGCATATCCAAAAAAGAGAAAGCATACTAATAATATATGAGCCAATCAGTTGAGCAAAAGTAGGAAGTGGAGAAAAATGAGGCTAGAAAGTTGAGAAGAGTAAAAAAATAGGAGTAAGAAAGTTACATCTTTAATAACACGTGCAAAATGTAAAAAGTAACAGTACGTGCTCTCAAAGTGGGGAATTAATTGAGGATCAAGCCAAGAATGAAGAATATGCCAAAGTATCTCTCAAGCCATGGAAGTCTATAAATAGGCAAGGACCCCCTAATGAGCTAATCCCATCCAAAAAATCAATCAAATCAAAACATATACAGAATTGATAAACTTTATCTTTATCATTTATCCTTATATTAGAAAGCTATCATTAAATTAAACAACAATCTTTAGATTCGAGAATCACTACTTAGTTTAGTCAACCAATCTTCAACTTTAATTTATAGTACGTTCAATGCTCTCAAGTGTTTCTCAGTATTCAATTACATCATGTAAGTTTGACTATTTTATGCAATCAAATTTCTGAAGTTTTTCAATTACTGTTTCAGCATTTATTTATTGCAATTAAGTTCCTTAGCTTATATTTCACATCGCTCTTAGCTTACAGTAATTTAGCTCTTAGCTTTATTCCTTAAGCTCCATTTTACATTCCCAACTCTTTAATTACATGTTCATAGATCATAATTGCATGCTAACAACTCATATTTACATCCTTAGTTCATTATTAGTTTAATCTTTAGCTCATTGATATAAAACAATATATTACATTTTTCTAGTTTATTAAAATTAATAAAGTTCTCAAATCATTTTAAGCTTGTATTTTTTATTATGAAATAAATTACCCTTGATTTAGACAGATTTTCTCTCTTTTCTCTTTTTTTTTTTATATTTCTTCCTTTTATTTATTCTTCAAATCTAAATCAATTCTTAAATAAATTTCACATTTATAACATATATTAGATAAAATAATTCATTTGCAAATGAATTCTATTAGAAATTTATTTATAAATTGTAAGAAATAAACTAAATATAATTTTAGAATTCTACTTAGTTAAGTTTATAAAATTGGTTAAACTTGAACTAAATTTTAATAAAAATAGATAAAATTTTCAATTAACTTTCACAAGCTAATAGATTTAATAAAAAAAAAATTCTCTTCCAACTTTACTATTCCTTTTTGTTCTTTCTCATTTCCTCATGTCTATTTTCTAATTCACAGAGAGAAAATACAAGGATATTAGAGAAGAAATAAAAGGATTAACAAACTAAAAGAGATATTTTAATTTTATAAAATATATTGTATAAACTTACTGAATATAGAATTTATTTGAAAAAATTCTATTTATTTTACTAGAATTTAGTTTAGTTGAGACCAATTCTATAAATTTAATTAAAAAAAGGTTTAAATAAATTTTTTTTTCAATCAAACACATAAATTTTGAATTTATAAATGAATTCTGTTAACTCTTATGGAACTGATATGGAATAAGGTTCAATTTAGCTCTCAAACTTTACAGTCAAGCTCAATTTTGACATCTTTTTTTTTTTTTTTTACTTTTATGACTAGTTTATCCTTTAAAATTTTTAAATATGTTCAATTTAACCCCATTTAAGCGAGTCAGTTGGACACACTATAAGAAAAGCATGAAAAAAGTCCAAAGTGAGCTGAACGACAAGTTGAGGAATGAATTAAATCCGAGCGACAAGTTTATGGACCAAATAGAATTTTGCTATACTTTTAAAGTTAAAAATTAAAAATATAAATATAAATTTCTAAATTACCACAAATCCATTAAATCATAAAAGCCAATACCTTTTTAAATAAAAAATTACCAATATTATCATTAAAAATATATAAAAATTTACAATCTAATATTGCCATTTTTATCTCTTTATCAGCTTCCACACTATTACCTCTACCAATCAATTAATATATATACTAAATATAGACTTATCCTATCTTTGGATTACAATTAATCAAGCGCCACAGCGACCCATCCATAATCTATAAATTGAACATCGAGCTAGTTCATTACCCTAACCTATTCTTTTCTCAAATTAACCCTAAAATCCTATTGTTTTCATTGCCACATTCTCCCAATCTACCTTGGTTTTAGGTTATCACAATGCTAAAAATAATGTAGGTTGGAATCAGATTCCGTCCATTAGATGAACTTCGTATGTACTATCTTTCCCATAAAACTAACAACTCTATCTCTTCCTATCCCTTGTCTTGTGAAAGATTATGATTTATATGGTAAAAAGGAACCATGGGAGATTTGGGACTGTTTTGGAGGCTAAAACCTTATGGATGGAGAGTTTCTTACTCTTTTACTCAATTGAAGAGAATATCTTCTACTAGTTCTCGGATTCTTAAAACGGTTGGTACGGGTACTTGGCACAGTGATACTTTTGGGAAACCTTTTGGGTAGAAAGACGAAGAAAGTCATTGGGCTAATCAACAAGAAGCCTAAATCTGCGCGTAGTTGTGGATGGTTAATGCGTGAATATACTCTTGTTGGTCAGTCTAGTGATTGTGTTCTTTGTTGCTTGAAAAGGATTAAGTCTAGTGAGAAAAGAAACCGATTAGAAGCTAAAATAAAAGAATACTTTATCTACAATGATGATGTTGCCAACAATGTATCAAAAAGATTGAAGACTCAACATCATATTACTGATGCAGTATGAAGAAACCAACAATGTGTGGAGATGAATTACATTGAACCTCAAGTAATAGAATCTTATTACACAAGTTTAAGGACTTTTAATTGAGAGTGAACCTGTTACTGCTGATCACTTGAATAATAAAAATTGCACAATTTCACATGGTGGTAGAATTGAAGAATCATGTCACTTGACTAATCATATTGCCATGTTTGATACTAGTAACAAGCACTGTAATGCTAATATGAGGGTTGAAACTAGGCAGGAATGTGCTACAATGACAAATGATTCCTATTGGGAAAATTCTAGGCCTGAAGCTAGGGATGGTAGTAGGGTTGAAGGATCTTTCACTTAATCAATCATGTTGCTATGTTTGATACTAGTAACGAGCACTACAATGCTAATACAAGGGTTGAGACATAAGAGACTAGGCCAGAATATGATGCAAGGACAAATAACTCTTACTAAGAAAATACGAAGATTGAAGCTGGGGGTGCAGACGACTCGGAACTTGCTATTAGTTTCGATTATTTAGATTGGCTAATAAAAGATGACATTTGGAATTCCATCTGTTGTTGGACTTAAACTAATAATGTCGGTATAGTTGGTGATGCCTGAGACAAGGGAGGAAGGTCAATCCATGACGCCCGAGAGAACTGAACAAGTAAAATCCCCACTACATCCTTCATCAATGGTCAAGGAACGCGGGGAAAATTTTGATGAATGCATAGAAGATACAAGTTCAAGGAAGGAAGAGTAGCAAAATTAGCAGTTTTGATGCTGAATTTTACCATGTAGATTAGGAAAAGATATTTGCTGATGGCCCAAAGTATTTATCACATCTCAAACAGTAAATCATGTTAAACTGGCTAATCTATACATATTTAGGGACATACACTTTTAACTTATCATCATTTGTAGGTTTGACTTTCATATCAGTAAGAGAGAAGCAACAGAGGGAATTAAAAATGTCTAAAACTGTACATATATTTATATGTATTTATAGTTAAACAGTTTCAGCCTGCTGTTTGGTTTCTATGATGACTTACTTTCACTTTAATATCACCCATGCTAAAAAAAATTTAAAATATTTCAAATAAATTTTGATAATACTAAATTAAATAAATGCATAACCTTATCTGAGTTTGATAATAGATTTTAATTTTAGTTTTTTAATTAAGAATATTATTTAACTATTTTTAATAGATAATAAAATTAATTATGTTAAAATTAATTAATTAATTTAATTATTTTATATTGGTTAAATTTTTTAAATGGATTGAATTAATCACTTTTACTAAGTTACTAGATAAATTGACAAAAAATTAAATTAATTCTCATTGACTCTCAGTTTACGTAAATTATATCAGGGACTCTGGATTATGTAGTTACATGGTCCAGAGGTCCAAACAATGTTGTTTAACTAAAAAAAAAAGCTATTTTAATATTTATTTAATATTGTTATAATGTTCCTCACTTTTATTTTTAATATTTATTACATGTAAGTTTAATGCATATAAAATCTCGTTATAATGTTTATTATTTTTATTTTCTTAACAATTGATTCTCAAAATTATTCTTTTTTATGAAATTTGTTAGTAAAGCTTATGATCTATATAATGATTATACAACATTAATGAATACTATATTCATTAATTAATTCAAATAAATATATATAACATAATCATCCTTATAGTTAGTAAATAACAAAAACGTTAAGCTAAAGTTATACTATAAATATTTATATTATGATACATGTATTTTTCAATAAAATTAAGTTAACAAATATTGAACATTTAACGTTTAAACAATAAACATTTAGTACATAATTAATAAATACAAGTTAATGAATATTTAATATAAGTTTAATGAACATAAATTATTCTAAAAAAGATACGTTAGTGTCTGACGCATATTAACATCTAACGCACGTTGCCTCAATGTCTGACGTGCGTCCTGATGCACGTTGTATCTAGATCGGACCACATAGTTATAAGGTCAAGAGGCAAACTGACACTTTAACCTAAAGAAAAAATTTCAGAAATCATCTAAAAATGATAAAAAAAAACTATTATTTATACAGTAGGAATACAATTTTTTAAAAAATACTATATAAAGCTTCCAAAATATCATTTATTTCAAATAGAAACCATCTTTTCCAAAAACTTTCATCCAAAGCTTCAACAAAACTCTTCTTTATCAAAAACCTCCATTAAAAGCTTCAACAAATCTCTTCTTTTTCAAAAATCTCCATCAAAAGCTTCAACAAAGCTATTCTAAAAATACGAATAAACATAACCATTCAAAATCACATTAGTTTTTTATCAATCTTCAAACTGAAATCGAGCATTCCTCGGAACAAAATAAAAAAAAAAAAACAGAGAGGTTTGTTCCCATTCTTACAAAAAAATCTCAATTATTATGAAGAATGTGAAGCTTATTTTATTAGATTTTTTGTAGATCTTATAATTATATAGTAAAAATTGATGAATCAATAATAATGTAGGTGTTTTTACACAGTTTGAATGATTTTCAGTTGATTTTGAAGAATAGATCTGAAAAATAAAGGTAAGCCACAAACCCAGATTTTTGGTATATATTTCTTCTCAAAAATGCATAAATAATATACTTCTTATGAAAAATATATATGTTAATATAAAACCGGTATATGTTAAAAAAATTAATAAAAAAACAACGTTGATTTTAATAAAAATACATTATATTTAAGATACATGTCATTAAGATTGAAAAATAAATTTATAAAAATTGAAAAACGATCTTCTAATACAATTAACAGTGAAAGGTATATGTTTCCAAGAAAACAGTATATGTTAGATATATGTTTTATATCCAGTGATAAAATTTCAAATGTGCTGAATTTATTTTTATTCTGAATTCTAATTATATTATCGCAGGAGCAATGAACATAATACCAATATTTAATCAACATAAGAAAAAATGGGGTGAAAGCATGAATTACATCAATTTTACAGTAAATGGGATTCTTATTCCAAGCAGTTACAGTTATGATGATCTATTGAAAATATTGTCAAAGCAGCTGAAAATTAATAAAGAGGAAACAAAATTGGAGATATAATATCAGATGAAAAATAGTTATCCACCATTAAAAATAGAAGATGATGGAAGTCTTTTATTTTACTTGGAGTTGAAAATGAAGGAATTAGATTTTACAAGATATCCTTTGTGCATAAATGACGATACAAAGTTATAGAATAAATTTTCGGATCATGCTCAAGGACAAATCTACAAGTGCAAGAATTGAACCTACTCCAACATCTTCAAATATGGTATCTGAACAGAATTCAACAAATATATACATAACAGAAATCATTCAAGATTTCGTGCAATATGCAAATATGATAAGTAAATGAGTAATAGAAGAAAGCAAAAAAGAACTGAAGAAGATGAAGTTGAAAATGAGAGTGTAGAATCAAGTATCATCAGCAATATAAGACATACATAAATTGAAAAAAGACAGATCTATAAAGACAAAAACCTTCAAACCAGTCTTAAGTTTTTGTGCAATCAACAACCATTTCCAGTTTAAGGTCAAAAAATCATGTGATATGGAATATTCTGTTAAATGTTTAGATGAGAATTGCACGTGATAATTGAGGGTATCAAGAAGAGGAAATACATTAATGTTTGTAGTTTGAAAGTTCAATAATATCCACACATACTCATTGGAATTAAGATTAAATGATCATAGGCAAACAACTGCAAGTATAGTTGTTGATCGTATAAAATCAAAGTACTCAGTATAAAAATAGTATACACACTATCTGATATTTTTAGAGACATGAAGCACGATTGTGGAGTCTCCCTAAGCTATATAAAAGCATGAAGATCAAAGAAAAAAGCAATGCAAAATATGAGAGGTAAACTATATGAGTCTTATGCAATAATTCCAAGTTGTTTACATATGTTAAAGACTACAAACTCAGAATCTTTTATTGAGCTTGAAACAAAAGAGGACAACACATTCCTCTACCTCTTTATGGCTCTTGATGCATCAATAAAAGGATGAAAATATTGCAGACCTATCATGGTTGTGGATGGAAGTTTTTTGAAAGCAATATATGGCGGTACACTACTAACAGATACAACACAAGATGCAACGGGTAAGATTTTCTCTTTAGCATTCTCTATAGTAGATTCAAAAAATAATTCATCTTGGGAATGGTTCTTCATAAGAATTAGAAAAGCATTTGGATATAGAGAAGGAATGTGTATAATATTATATAGACATTAAAGAAAGTATATCTTGAAGTTAGCTATGGAGTTTGTATATTTAATTTGTTGAATAATCTGAAGACTAACTTCAAAAAAACACAAAAAAGATTAAGGACTCATTTTTTGTAGTTGCAAAAGCATATACAACTGAGCAATTTGAACATCATATAAAGAAGTTAGACAAAATGGATAAACACTTCGACCATATTTGAGTAACATCAGATATCATAGATGGGCTAGAGCATTTTCTATTGATAACAGATACTCAAGTATGACATCAAACATTATTGAATTAATGAATGCAATAAAAAATAACAGCAAGAGAGCTAACAATTACACTTTACTAAAGTACTTGCGTTCTTTAGTTCAAGAATGGAGTTGCACAAACAGGAACATTGCAAAATTAACATTCACAAAGCTAGTAAAAAAACCTGAAGATCTGCTCACTGAGAACTATATTCAATCTTTCAAACTAAAGGTAAACCTCAAAATTGTATATTATTTCGTATATTAAAATTACACTTTTGTATATTTCTAGTGTATGTTTAATATATTTGCCAATAATACAAACTACTTATAATTATAAAAACTATATGGTTGAAACTAATTTTCTGAAATCAAAAAACAAGTGAAACCGTCAAATGATGAATTATTTAATGTATATGAAAATGAGAAGACATATATTGTGAACATAAAAGAAAAGTCACGCACATGCAATCTGTTTCAAGTTCATCAGATTTCATGTCCACATGCACTCGCAATAATGAAGGAAATGAATCAAGATCCTTATGACTATTGCTCAGAATTCTTTACTAAAAAGATAATGATTGCTGCATATCAAGCAACGGTATATCCAATTAAAAATCAAAGCAACTGGAATATACCAACTGAGATAAAATAAATACTCGTGCTACCACCATAAGGAAAGATAAAAGCGAGAAAACCTAAAAAAAAAAGAAGAATTAAAGGAGCATGGGAGAATAAAAATAAAAATAAGTGTGGAAGATGTGGACAAGCTGAACATAACAGAAAAACATGCAGAAATCTACTAAAGAGAAATTGATTTGATACTCATTTATTTTCAAGTATAAAACATTAATTTTATTTCAAGTTATACATTTAAAATAATTTATTTGTTTAGTTTTTTTAGAAAATAAAGTTTATTATTATTATGAACTTTTTTGTATTATTATTACATACGTTATTATATTCTATGAAACTGTTGAATGAAGTATAATTAAAACATGTTATATCATAATAAAATAATAATAAACAGTATACTTTACACATCTACATTACGTATACATTAGGTAAAAGATACGATTTACTGTAACACAAACTTATTTTCTTTTCTTTTTTTCTTAAATTGTCAATTTTGTTTGTAAAATGTACTAAAGAATTATTAATTTTGCAAGAAAATTGCAATAAAGATAATAAATTTCTTGATAAGATAATTTAGATATTATTGCTTTAATATAAAAATAAATTAAAAAATTTTAAAATGTATATATTAAAAAAATAAAAGACTATAGTGTCTTTATAATTTCTTTAAATAATTTTTACAATAATTATGATAAATTAGAGGATTTAAACTTAATATCACAAATCAAAAAGTAATATTGTTTCTAAGTTTATATAATATATAAAATAAAATATAGATTCTGTATAATTTAGTAGACATTGTAAAAGTAATTATATGTTAAATATATCAAAAATATATATTAAATATATGTACAGAATATATGTAATATATATATAAGAAATAAAATAATAATATGAATTCTGATTAAAGAATTCATTAAAGAAATTAATAACAAGAATATAAGAATAAAAAATATACCTGAAAATACTAAAATTATGAAAAGATATTTACAAAATAAACTAACAAAAAAAAAATAAAAGTGTGAAACTGTCAAACTTAAAAGTATCATCCATAACAACAATAAACAAAAAAGACAATACAAAACATATCAACTACACAAACTAGTAAACTATAAAGTATTCCTTTTTACTTCTTCACCTTCTTCTTCTTTTTCTACTTGTTCATTTGATTAGCTACATTAAGCTTTTTCTGATTCATTAATAGTATCATTCACTTCTTTAAATTTGACATATGTATATAACAAAACAGCAAGCATACTCCTATGCACATCAATATCAAAATCAGAATTTGGAATCTCTTTTCCAAGTATAAAATACTCAGCAAAATGAGATATAAAGACACCAATCACTGCAAAAAAATATTAATAACTAAAAAAATAAAAAAATAAAAGAAAAATTGACTTTAAAAAATAATTTTAGAAATTACTTGTCTTCTTAAGTTGGCAAGCCATCAACCATATATATATCAAATGGATCACTTAAATTTTTTTGTATCCATAATTTAAATCAACAAACTTGTTACAACCAAATATACCAAGTATAGACAACAAATGAGGTAAAGGTGTCATCCATAACAATAATAAACCAAAAAAAAAAACTACAAAACATATCAACTACACAAACTAGTAAACTACAAAGCATTCTTTTTTACTTCTCCACCTTATTCTTCTTCTTCTACTTGTTCATTTGATTAGCTACACTAAGATTTTCCTGATTCACTAACAGTATCATTCACTTTTTTAAATTTGGCATATGTATATAACAAAACAGCAAGCCTACTTCTATGCACATCAATACCAAAATCAGAATCTGGAATCTCTTTGCCAAGTATAAAATACTCAACAAAATGAGATATAAAGACACCACAATCACTGCAAAAAAATAATAATAACTAAAAAAATAAAAAAATAAAAAGAAAATAACCTTAAAAAGATAACTTTAGAAATTACTTGTCTTCTTAAGTTGGCAAGCCATCAACCATATGTATATCAAATGGATCACTCAAATTTTTTTGTATCCACAATTTAAATCAACAAACTTGTTACCACCAAATATACCAAGTATAGACAACAAATGAGGTAAAAGAACATCATAATAAATGCACCTATCTTTCAATGAAAAACGACCAAGAATCCAATGTTGCTCATTCTTCATATGAATAGGAAATAAAACATGGTCAACCTTCACCCAAGGCGTATTGCAACACATGTAAAATCCAATAATATATTCAGCAACCAAATGATCAGGACTAACAACAGACAAGTCATTTTTCTTCTTAAAAGATAATTCATATAAGGACTGAATACTCCGATTAAAAAAATTGTCAGTTGTAGTATACTTCATTTTGATGCTACCGGAATATATAATCTTCTTCCTCAAGTAATAAAACAAAACACCAATATGTTGTGAAAAGAAAAGATACTTATAAGCAACTCAATATATAAACAACATATACAAAATATTAAAAACAACTTACAGATGAGGAAAGGAACTATCCATCCTATTGCAGAGAATGAAACCACGTCTTCTCCAAAATAAGATCAACACTAAGAGCAAAAGGAGAAGATATCACATTATTTTTTTTAATATAATATTTTTCTATTTAATCACAAACAAATAAAAATAAGTACAATATAAAAGAATAAAAAAATAAAAAAATATATATTACTTGTTTCTTTTCTCCATCCCCTGCTCAAACCATAAATCAAAAATCTATTGATCTTCAAACTTTCACAATACACAAATGTTGTCATCCAAAGTAACATCTTTAATTCCCTTTGATATATCTTCTGAAGATCCAAAATCATTTAAAAAAGGAGATTCCAAAATACAACCAGGCTTAATCTTTCTTTTTTGAATATTAGGGATCACAAAATCTTCAATGTCTTGTTATACAACAGTTGGTTTCGATTGATTTTTCAAAGACTGTAAACTAAAAAAAATTAAAATATAGAAGGCATATACTAAACAGATACGAAAAATATAAAATAAATAAAAATACAACATACTTCAATTGAGTCAAATTCAGTAGCTAATTTAATAGCACTCTCAATCTCAAAAATTAAATTTGGATCCAAATGGTCAAAAAAAATAAAGAAGTAGCTTGACCTACTACTTCATCCTTATTGAACTTTTCAAAAACAGCAACGTTATCATCTCTCTAAAACGAATATAAAATAAATAACTATATAAAATATTAAAAAAGAGTAAAACTAAAATAAATATTTAAAAGGCAATAAAATTAAAATACCTTCTCATCATCATCACCATCATCATCATTATTTTGATCATCAATCCAACTCTTTTCAACTCCATCATCATCAACATCGTCAATATTTTTATCATCAATATTTCTTTTATCACCATTATCACTGCCTTCTTGAACATCTTTACCATTTCCACCATCAGAAGAATCACTTACGTTATTATGATCTTCATCAAGACTTTCATTATGATCATAATCTTTTTTACAATTCTCTTTATCATCTCCATCATCATCATCATCATTGTCCTCTTCGTTACCATCATTAACATCCACATCAATAACCTAATTAAAAAAATTAAATACAAAATATTATTTGTTCAGAATCTAAAAGATATACATTAACATAAAAAAAATAAAAACATATACCTTATTATCTTTACTAATTTCATATTCAACCTTCTCCTGACTTGCTTCCTTTTCAAAGACATCATCATCAACTTATAAATTATCTACCTTATCATCAACAATCTTATAGCAAAACTATACAAACAGTAAAAGAAATACATTAAATATACAAAAATTATATTAAGCATATAATAAGTATATTTTAAGTATATGACATATATCTTAGAATCTTTATCTCCAAATCACACTTTGAAACTTTATCTAAAGAGAAGATAGGACTTCAAAAACCTCAGAGAACTTCTCTTTCAAGAAAATCTTCAATCTAGAAATCTCAACAATTAGTTTCTTCTGCTTAGAAAACACTAATTTCAGTTGCTTTCTCATATTAACAATAGAGCCATCAAAATCAAACCCAATATTGCTAGGTTGCTTTGAGATGGAAGCTGCAAAATCTTTAGGACGAGGTAGAGGAGACTCAAAATCATCATCACCAGCATCAATACAAATATCTTTTCCTTTCTTAAAAAAACTATCCAAATCCAGCTTGTCTTTCCTTAGCAATAGGAGAAATATTTTTTAATTTTAACTATCAAAAAATAAAATAAAAATCCAAATCAATAAAGAATAATAATATAAAATATAAGAAAAAAATAAAAAAATACATTTCTAGCAACTTCACCAAATATACTCTTTTTAAGAAACTTGAAAGAAGGAATTTAAAATGAACTCCAATTCAAAATAGGAGGAACATCACCACTTGTAAAAATAACAAGCTTTCTGATAACATACAGAATTGTTAGAGCCGATGTTCTCAAGATCCTCAGAAGTGACTGAACGAGCTACCATTCAAGAATGAAGACCGAAAGTTAGTAGTTGCCTTGAGAGATGAATAACAAACTTCTCTCTTATCGACTCGACATTCAATTCAAAGGTCTAAAGTGAAGAGCGGTTCGTCCCCTCATTCTTTCATAGTTAAAATCAAACCTTGGTTTGAGCTTAATCTCAATCTAGACCCTATCTCGGTGCTTTCATTGCATTAAACTGGACCTACTCATCGAAAAAGCTCTTATCACTATGGCTAGTTTGCTACGGTACTAGCTAAACAGACAGGATTTAGAAAGAAGTTTACTCTCTTTGTCCTGATAATCCAACGCTCATCTATTGATATGCTTTAGGTATTATATTACTGAAAAAGAAATAGGAAGTTTGCCTTTCCCCTGCTAACTTCCCCTGCTATATCTGCTGTTAAGAATCCTGGTATAACAAATAACAATAAGGAAGTCTTATTTTCTTTCCCCCCTACTCGTCTCTTGCAAGAGATGGGCTTTCTAGAATCGGGTGGCAAAGCTAACTAAAAAGACTAACTAACACTCTCCATCCTTTATTATATTATATATGCTATTTGCAGTGAAATGCCTTATGTCAAAAATTGTCTTGCACCATAATTCTTCATCCCATGCTGCTTAATGGAATGCCTTCTAGAACGAGAGTGAAGAAAGAAGGGCAAAGAATGTCTTTCTTTTATCTTCATATTCTCAATAGCCAGTCGCGCATTCTTCCTTTTTTACTTTACCTTTCGCGGGTAAGTAGATAGTAGGTCCTTACCTCTGCTTCTGTGTTTGAAACTTTCGTGTGAAAGCTTTCTTAACCAAGAAGACAAGCAATAGGAAAGAAATCCCAATAAGGAAAGCTATTAGCCAGCAGACAAGTAAGCGAGAGTGGGTATTATAAACTAACTGGAACTAGGGGTATTCTTCGCATCGAGTAATATAGAAAGCATCTAAAGTTGAAGGGGAATAAGCAACGCTCTTGGCTGCCATAGTTTTGTACGAGTAATGGGCTAGGAGGACGCTAAGGTCTGCAGTGGAGTAAGAATCCCCGTGGAATAATGGTCTAGCCCCACAGACTAGTCCTTCAGTAGGCTTAAAGAGCAGTTACTCAATGGTCCAGTTATTTAGCCCTACTAGTGGGAGCCAAGAATTTCCACCATTTTGGTTCCAGATTTCGTGATTTTTATAGTTGTAGAAAGCCCTTCTGATCGACCCATTTCATCATATGACGAAATAGCCCCATGTATCTAGGATGATTCTCACAGATTGAAATTTCCATATGTAGGGCTAAATACCTTATTTCCTTTATTTGGAGAAGTCAGAGCCAATGCTGAAAGTCATGGTGAGGAAGCCACTAGAAAAAAGGCCCATAACCATCAATCAAGAATGCCTTTTCTTCCTGGCTCGGTTCCCCTTTCCTTAACTACATCCCTTCCCAGCTAACAGTAGTCTCTATGTGAATCTCTTCCCAACCAGGCCGGGACGAATCGGGCCACCACTTGAGATGGGAATGGCTTAGCCCACATGCATATTTGATGAAAGCACTCCAGTCTCGTCACCTTTTCGAAGTGGCTTGTCAACCACGCTTTTTCTTTCTCAAAATAATGTTCCTAACCAAATGCCCTTCCTAGGTTTGGGGCAACACAGCAATGAGTAGTTCGCTCTAGGTCTGCCCGTCCGGCGTCGGTACCTCACATTGTTTAATTAGGGCGGTACCTTGGTTTTCTGTAATAAAAATAGAAAGAAGGGGTTGATCTTTTCATGTAGTTCTCTTCTAGAAACTATAGTCTTTTGTAATAACTTTAGCAAGAACCTTATTCTTGAGAGAATCAATAGTGACATCAAACACTTCTCTACCCCATGGATAATCATTCACCTTTCCACTATCAATTATATCAAAAAGAGACTTATGAATCAACTTATCCTTAGGAGAAGTTAATAGAAATATAGTAACAAAGTATAAAACAATAATTTTTACCGTATCTTCATCACAATCCCATCTTTTTTTACAGAAGATACTCTTTAACTGATTGTTTATTAATTTTCTTAACACTAGCAAAATATTTCTCTATAATAGCATTCTAACCTCTAAAAAGGCTAAGCTTATTACACTCATCAATACAATTCAAACCAATAATGATTTCAAACTCTTCAATTTAACACATTTGATACAAATCCACAACCCATTATTAACTTCTTAATACACCTCTCTTAATAACGAATAGTGAACAAGTTGTGGTTGAAACTTAAACTCCGGCATTTGAAGAAAATGACCAAAACAAGAATTACCAAACAACTCTAATTGCTTTTCTAAAAGCTTAGATTTTAGTTGACCAATAACTTCTTCACCAATATGACTGCCTATTTTTATACAAAAATGATTTTCAGGTTCAATCAAAAACTGCAAAATAAAAATACAGAAAAAATAAAATAAATAGAAATCATTCTAATAGTAAAATTAAACAAATAAAACATATACTTAAAATATAACAAAAATATAAAAAAAATATACTAAACAAACACTAAAAAAGTAACAGAGAAATATCAACAAGGGCTTGTGTACAACTTTATTTTCCATCAACTATAAAAATAAAATCATAAATAAAGAAAAAATATAATAAACAATCCTAATAATCATACTAACACGAAAAAGGACAATTATAGTGTTGTTATTGCACAAAAGAATAATAAACAATTTTATTTGAAATAAAGCAAACACAAAAACTAAACATATAACAAAAACATATAAATAATATAATAACTAAAAACTAAAATAGAACACTCATATAAAAACTAAATAAAAATAAATAAGTCCGAAAACAAAAACAGATTAAAAATATAAATTTAATATGGTTGAGGTATTTCATCAAACATATAAAATGCATATAAGAGAGAAGGAACAAAAATATAAAAATTACTATTAAACAAACAACAAATTTGTCAAAAACACAACAAATATAAAAAGTACTAAAGATATACCTAACTGAAACCGAAATATATAAGCAAAAACTAAAATAAAAAAATAATATAATTTTTCTTTCAAAAAAATACCTTTACTGAGACATTTGACTGCTTTCAAATTTTTTATTTTTTTTAATTGAACAAGATGAAAGAATATCTCTTTTCTTTGTCGATTTTCTCTCTATAATATTTTTAGATGAAAAAATACCAATACTTTACTTCTTTTTCAAACTCTCGGCAACTATTTTCTTACCCATTTTCTTAGAAACAATATTACTTGAAAGATTAAGATTGCTGGTAAAACTGAAGCCGCAATTCTTAATAATAATATTGCTTTAAAGAATGTTTTTATTCTTACAAAGGGTCTTCAGCAAACTGTTATCTTAGGGACTCCATTTATCAATTTGATAACTCCCTTTAAAGTGACAACTGCTGGTATCATTTTCAAAGCCAAAGATTCGAAGATTGTTTTTCCTTTTATAGAAAAACCAAAAAAGAGAAATTTGAATCTTATCAAAGCACATTCCATTTACAATTTTGAAATCAATGCTTTGATCAAAGGTAAACAAACCCATCTTTCTCATCTTCAACAAGATGTGGGTTTGAAGAGAATCCTAGATCAACTGCAAAATGATTTTATTCAAAGAAAAATTTTTGATTTTCAAATGAAGATTTAGAATGAACTCTGTTCTGATCTTCCAAATGCTTTTTGGAATCGGAAGCAACATATGGTAGATTTGCCATATGAAAATGATTTTTCAGATAAGCAAATCCCTACCAAAGCCAGGCCCATTCAGATGAATGAGTCTTTAGAAAGCCATTGCAGATTAGAGATTAAAGATCTTGAGTCTAAAGGTTTAATTTCAAAGTTTAGATCACCTTGGTCTTGTGCAGCTTTCTATGTCAATAAGAATAGCGAGATAGAAAGAGGAACTCCTAGGCTAGTGATCAACTACAAACCCTTGAACAAAGCTCTTAAATGGATTAGGTATCCTATTCCAAATAAGAAAGATCTTTTACAAAAACTGCATTCTGCATTCATCTTTTCAAAGTTTGACATGAAATCAGGATTTTGGCAAATCCAGATTGATCCAAAAGATCGTTACAAAACGGCATTTACTGTCCCATTCGGTCAATATGAGTGGAATGTGATGCCTTTTGGATTAAAGAATGCCCCTTCTGAATTTCAAAAAATCATGAATGACATTTTTAATCCATTTTCAAAGTTCTGCATTGTCTACATAGATGATGTTCTGATTTTTTCAAATTCCATTGAACAGCATTTTAAACACCTAGAAACGTTTTTCTATGTTGTTAAGAAAAATGGTTTAGTGGTTTCAAAGTATAAGATATCTCTTTTTCAAACAAAAATTAGATTTCTTGGTCATTACATCTCTCGGGGTACAATTACTCCAATTGAGAGATCCCTTGCATTCACTTCAAAGTTTCCAGATAAAATTTTGGAAAAACCCGACGAAGATTTCTTGGTAGTTTAAATTATGTTATGGATTTTTATCCTAATTTAAACTGTCTTGCAAAGCCCCTGCATGATAGGCTAAGGAAAAACCCTCCTCCTTGGTCTGATCAGCATACAAAGATAGTCCAAAGCATTAAAAAATAAGTTTTAGAAATTCCTTGCCTGTATCTAGCTGATCCTTCTGCATTTAAGATTGTAGAAACGGATGCATCAGAGTTAGGATACGGTGGGGTTCTAAAGCAAGTTCAAAATTCCAAAGAATGTATTGTCCAGTTTACTTCTGCTCACTGAAATGATACCCAAAAGAATTACTCTACTATCAAAAAGGAAATCCTTTCGATAGTTCTCTGTATTTCTAAATTTCAAAGCGATCTTTTAAATCAAAAATTTCTTTTAAGGATTGATTGCAAGTCTGCAAAAGAAGTTTTACAAAAAGATGTCCAAAATATAGCTTCAAAACAGTTTTCGCTTGGTTGGCAAGCTATCTTATCCGTTTTTGATTTTGAAATTGAATTTATTCGAGGAGAATCAAATTCTATTCCTGACTTTCTAACCAGAGAGTTCTTACAAAAACAGGAGTGATACAAAATGCCAAGAAAATCGAAGTCCAAAGAAGAAAAGTCCACGGCTAGTTCAAAACCGGCCCAAATTCAAAGACCAATGAAGGAAGTTCTCCCTTCAACTTCAAAGCCCATCAGGACTTGGACTGAGATAATCCAAGAAGAAATTAATCAACCGGATCCAGTTCAACAACAAAGGGATCCTTTCAAAGTCGATCAAGCCAAACAAATTAAGGAATGGCTTGCTCAGCAAGACCCTGAATTCATTCAAAGGGTGGAAGAATACAAAAGACAAATGGTTCAATCCCTGTCTGAACCATCTACAAAGCAAATTATTCCAAAGCCAGAAGCGACTCCAAAGTCGTCCTCTTCCTCTACAAAGGGTAAAGGTATACTATCTATCCCTTTTCAAAATACCGAGATAGAGATTTTCCCTCCAAATCTATCTCAAAACTCAAATAGTTTTTCAAAGCCAAACTCTCAGGAGATTGTTTTGACGCAATCAAAACGTTTTAAATCAAATGAGTATTTGGAAAAACCTATTTTTTAAAATGTTTTAACCATTGAGGAAGGATTCTGCACAGAAAGCCCCTCAAAATTGGTTTCAAAGATTTTCCCTCCAGGTTGGTTTTTTAAACCCTGGAATATTTCAAAGCCTCAAGCTTATTACCGGTCAATCCTTGAGGTTCTTGGTTCGACCAAATTCAAGCATTTCAAAAAAGACAAAGCCCATAAAGACCCTGCATATTCAACATGCACAATCCAAAGAATCCTTCACCCGTCTGATTGGGGTATGGATTTACACTCTCCTCATTCCTTCCCTACTTCTCTAAAAAGAACCTACCCTTCAAATCTAAACACCTCTTTCTCCTATTGGGATTACCAGCAAGCCTGGTTCAATACCTTTCTTATCCAAAATGAAGGAAGAAGCCACTCCTGGCTATTCTACTTCGACACCAACATCCAAACCTCCAAAATCCCTTACTGGTTTAAACAGTGGTGGAATTACTACGGTAATGCCCCTGAGACCCTTATTCCCGAAGTCTTACCCTGTTCAACATCTTCAAAGCAAATTACAAACCAAATTCCATGGAAAAGCGTTTTTCCCCGCTTCTCCTTTTCTGTTCAAATTTCTTTTTACCCTGGGTATGTGTATGGTACTTTCACTTCAATCTGCTTCCAGATGGTGAGATTACACTTATCCGTCGCTTCAAAGTAAAATGGTGGGATAAATTCAACCACCAAGACAAACTGTCCCTAAAAGCCGTTCAAAACTTCTTGACCAAACATAGCTTCTTGCCTCCTCCTAAAGAACAAACAACGTTCTTGGCACAGAAGTCTTTTCTCCTTCCAAAGTCGGTCATGACCAAACCGAAGAAGATTTCCTACAACTTATAAAGCGGTTATGCAGGGCGACTTCTTCTAAAGGCAAATCCAAAGCCTCATCATCATCCTCTTCCAGTGCTAGTACTGCTGCATTCGATTTGGATGATCCAGCGGGAGACGATTGTTATGGGATACTCAAAGTCTCATAAATATTATCTCATTCTTTAAAAGCCCATGGGTTGAAAACCAGAAATGGTAGCCCAAGGTTATTTGTGTTGGGCCAAAAAGCCCACACTAAAGCCCAGAAAAGGAAAAGAAAAAGAAAAAGAAAAGAAAAGAAAAGAAAAAGACAAAAGACAAAAGAAAAAGAAAAGTCAAAAAAGTAAAAGATTCCTTCAAAGCATGGCCGACAACTTTCTCAAAAGACGGTTAGCATTATCAAAAGACTCCAAAGCATGTGAAGCATCTCCACAAGACTCCAAAGACAAGTGGAATCATTTCTACTCCATTAAGCAAAGTATCCAAAGCCCGTGACAAGTATCCAAAGCTCCAAGACCTCTATATATAGAGGAGTCCTCCTTCTTCATCCCTCAGAACTTAGAAGAGAGAAGAAAGCATTCTAGAAAGAAAAGCCCTTCTGTTATCTAGTTCTCACAGAAGAAATTAGAGTGAAAAGAGTGAGTAAGAGAGAGAGAAATCTTGTAACTCCTCTTGTAAGTCTATATTCTTCTTGTTTCAAAGTTTTACAAAGTTGTATGTTTATTTAAAGCTTTCAAAGATTGTTTATATATTTATGTTCAAAGCCTGTTATTATCAATAAAGCATTCAAAGTTTATTTCTTTGTCTATCTTCTTCTTTCCTGTTTCTTTCATCAAGCGTATGCTCTGTGCTTGCCTCGTAAGAGGATCCTGCACATCAGAAACTTGCTGATTGTTTCTGTTTAAATTTATTTTCAGATCTATAAGTTTATAGGCTGGAAAACAGATTCTGCAAGAGCATCTAAAGCTCCCACAGGCTGCTGAAAGCGTGAATCTGGTTACAACACCACGAACTTAGATCTAAATCTTCATTGTTTATTATTTCCTTCTATTTTCTAGATCTTGTTTCAATTTTGTGGCTCTGATACTAAAATTGAAATAAATTTATGAGTTTTCAAAGTTCCCTCTCTTCAAGACTAATTTTACAATCAAGACTGAAGAAAGAGATATCCAAATTTCAAAGCCTTTTGAAGAGATTTATCTCTTAAATCCAAAGACCCTCCAAAAGCATATGGAAAAGGATTATAAGTATATCCACATAGGTCTAGTCCAGGTAGGTATTAAGCCCCTTACCAGAGAAGGTCTAGATACTTCCATATTAGCCGTCCTTAGGGATGCTAGGTTTACAAATTTCTATTTTCTAGATCTTGTTTCAATTTTGGTATCAGAGCCAATTGGGTTCCGGGATTAGAAGCATATCTATATTATAAAGATTTTACATTCATTTTAGACTGCATCAGGTTTCCTATAGGCAAGTTCTGTTCATTTTATCTTGTGATAGTAAGTCCCGACCAGACGGTGAGAGAGCTGTGGTCCAGGCTTGTCTAGAAAGTTATTTTGGTTTAGGTTAAAATGAATTTAGAACCTTTCTTCTGTAGATCTTCTTCTTTCTCAAATTCTTCTGCCTCTGAATCATCGAGGTACAAATGTCTAGTAAATAGTGAAGAAATCACTATTGAAGATTTTTCAAAGCATATTGACGATTGGAAAATACCCAAAGTCCAAAAGAAACAAATTTATGAGTTTTCAAAGTTCCCTCTCTTCAAGACTGATTTTACAATCAAGACTGAAGAAAGAGATATCCAAATTTCAAAGCCTTTTGAAGAGATTTATCTCTTAAATCCAAAGACCCTCCAAAAGCATATGGAAAAGGATTATAAGTATATCCACATAGGTCTAGTCCAGGTAGGTATTAAGCCCCTTACCAGAGAAGGTCTAGATACTTCCATATTAGCCATCCTTAGGGATGCTAGGTTTACAAATTTCTATTTTCTAGATCTTGTTTCAATTTTGGTATCAGAGCCAATTGGGTTCCGGGATTAGAAGCATATCTACATTATAAAGATTTTACATTCATTTTAGAATCGCATCGGGTTTCCTATAGGCAAGTTCATTCATTTTATGCTGTGAGTAGTAAGTCCCGACGGATAGGGCGATAAAGGTAGGAGGCGTGGTCAGGGCTTGTCTAGAAAGTTATTTTGGTTTAGGTTAAAATGAATTTAGAACCTTTCTTTTGTAGATCTTCTTCTTTCTCAAATTCTTCTGCCTCTGAATCATCGAGGTACAAAGGTCTAGTAAATAGTGAAGAAATCACTATTGAAAATAAAAATGAAAAGGGAAGTTAGAAGAAGGAAAAAAAAAAGAGAAGAGTTTGGAAAGAACAGTAAAAATGATATAAATGGAGTTAAAATAAGTAAAATGAAAGTCAAAATAAGTAAAAATAAAAAATATATATAGTAAAAATATTATTTATTTTCTAAAAAATAGTATTTTATGTAATTTCCTCTAAGCTAAATTGAGCAGTATAGAATGTGCAACCTACTTTTTAATAAAAGTGCCGAACTCCCAAACTACACACACATGTTTAAAAAGTTGAGGAGCCCATAAGCGTTAAAAACAAAAGACTAAATTGAGTCTTTAAATATCAAGTTAAATTTTATTCCAATTCATTTCAACCGAACATTATAAAAGCATTACCACTACATGATAGTCCAATAAGACATTTCCTTCAATTCAAAAGAAAAAAAAAAAAATACATTTCCTACCTAAAGGCAAATTGATGAGGAAGAGTCAAAATAAATGGCTTAGTGTGTTCTTGATTTCTTACATTTCCTTTGATTAATAACTTGAATTGAAGGAAGTGGAAGATTGCACAAACTAGTGGGCTCCTTCCTAAACTGTTCCTCTTCTATACATTTGATTTTTTAAAAAATTCAGTAAACAAATGGCAAAATAGCAGAATAGTTTAAAGGAAAGGTTCAGTTATATGTCCCTCATGTTTACCTTAAGAAATCACATTAGACCCTTATGGTTTTTCTTAAGACTATGTCCTTCTACTCTCTAAAAAGCAGCAGTTACAATCTGACTGAGCATTCCTTTTCCCTCACATCTATGATTCTGTAAACTGCAGTGGTCATCAAGTTATTGCTCTATAAGTGCAGTAGCTATGTCAATTTCAGGTGCATCAAGAAAACCTTCCGGAACTCTTTTCTGCATATCAAAATCTAGTATCTAGAAGGCAACTATTAGAGGGGATATTATATAGTTGAAGACTGGTTCAGGAACAGGATAACTAAGCAGCAAAGATTTACATAGAAGATTATCTGAACCTCGAAAGAGTACGAGCAGAAGAAAAGATTATGAATATTTTACAGAGTTCTTTGAAGTGAAAAAGTGCGAAAGAAAGGAAAAAAAGAATAACTATACTGGAAGGGACATGAACATCAATCAGATTCTGGAAGGGATTAGTGGGATGTTGTTCTGCAGGTAAGCACAGGCTGCTGCTACTCCACTTCCCAGCTTGACTGGGTAACCCACATCCTTCAGTATCATCTCCACTCCAGCTAGACAACCCAGTAGTTGCAACTGAAAACAAAGGTTTTAAGTTACAGTCAGGCAGGGCAACAAATAGAAAATGTTCCTGAAACAGGAACGAGTACATGTTTTGAGATATTTCTAAATGTTGAATTCCAACATGTAAATTTCACATCAAGGGATATGAGATTACCTCATTTAGGTTGCCAAGATGCCCTATTCTGAATACCTTTCCAGCAACTTTGTTAAGACCCAAACCCAAGCTCAAATTGTATCTTTTCCATGCCCTCTTAACAATTTCTGTGCTGTCAATATATGGAGGAACAAGGACAGCAGTCACCGTGTCACTGAACCATTCCTCCTTTTGGGTACAGTTGTTCAAGCCCCATGCCTCCACAGCAAGCCTACGATTTATTGCATCATTTTTCGTCATCCAATACTGAAGAAAATGGAAAACTTTACTATTTAAGGAGTTAGTTACCTTGTTGCCTTGCCAAGACGAGCATGCCTTTCAATCACATTGTCCAGTCCTTCCTCAAAAATGAGATCAAGAGCTGCTCTAAGTCCATAAAGCAACTGAATGGAAGGGGTGTATGGCCAAAATGTTCCCATTTTGTAGAACTTCAAATAGTCCTTCCAGTCGAAGAACACCCTAACTGATTTCGCAGTTTTTGATGCTTCAAGAGCTTTGGGGCTTGCACAGACAATACCCATCCCCGTAGGAAGGGAAAGAGCCTTCTGAGAGCCAGTTAAAGCCACATCTACGCCCCATTCGTCCATACGGAAATCAAGAGCACATATGGAGGACACTCCATCAACAAGAAACAGAGCTGGATGCCTGTAGTCATCTGAGCATCACACAACAAACATGAGGATCAGATTGTACAATATTGACATCCAGATTGAAACAAGGGCATCAGAAGTAGAATCAGCAGGTTTTATAAATGTAATGAAAGTTAAGCTAACATACTCCTTAAGTGACAGATGAGACAAAATCCATCAGTAAATTAAGTTTATGACACTGTCAACTTATCAGTTGAGCTTCTACAACTACAATGGGCGTCACCCACTTGAAATGTGCAAATATCAGCTTAAGATCTTGTCAGAATGAACAGAATTATATGCTGATGTTTCAAATTTCATAAGTTATCACTGAAAAATTGCATATGCTTTCATTATTTTAGAATCATATACTTACCAAGTATTTTTCTCACTTTGGCCAAGTCGTTGGTGACTCCAGTAGCTGTCTCATTATGGACAATGCAGACAGCCTTAATGGTATGTGCTGAATCCGCTGCAAGTTTTGATGCAAGAATATCAAGGTTGGCACCTTGACCCCACTGGCTTTCGACTACATCAACATCGAAGCCAAGGCGCTGCTGCTGATCAATCCAAAGCAAGCTGAATTGTCCAATCAGGAAAGAAATAGTTCGATCTCCAGGAGATAATGTGTTGGTGAGTGCACTCTCCCATGCACCAGTACCTAAACCAGAATAGCAACATTACTCAACACAAACTGATGCAGCAGAATGGATCCATTATGCATTGCTTCAAATAAATGCTAACATTTCTGTAAATGAAAGATCAGATACCTGTGGTTGGGAATAGAAAAGGAGTTCCTGTAGTTGTCTTGAAAATCTTTTTGACATCCTCAAGAAGGGTTTTGGTTAAAGCTGGAACAGCTGGAGAACGGTAATCCTCATTGTTCCGATTCATTGCTCGAATAACTGGTTCTGGAATATTGACAGGCCCTGGAACAAACAAATGGTTCCTTCCTGGTCCATAGACGTAATCCATCTTTCCCCCTTTTACCAGCTAATTTGATTCTCACTGAAATCCTGACGCCTCACAGCGTCAAAACACCTTCACTAGGACATGCCATTAAGAAAATCAGTCTCAAGTCCTCCAACCTTTAGTCTGTGTACATTTTTATAATACATTGGAAAGATCCCATTTTCCTTGTTAAATTTATATGAACTTTGTGCTAAAATTGTGTGTATATATAAGGAATCACAACTTGGAAGATTAGACCATAGCCACCAAAGGCACAAATACTACAAGACTGAAGGACTTGAGAGAAACATGCCTATGAGGAGTCGGAAAATTTAACTTAGCCATATTTTCAGAGCTCAAATTACTCAATGGACATTACGGAAACTGATGCAAAAGTAAAAACAGTACGAGCAGAAATGGGTTGAGAAAGAAACAAACAATCTGATATTCAGTAGTAGGATAAACGGTTAAGAAAGAAATTTACAATATGATGATGTGTTAAACTCAACTGAAGGTTTCTTGGCTTTGCATATAAAATTTTCTTTCAAGTTGCAGGCTATGCAGAGGAAATAGTTGGTGGATTCAGGAAAAGAATTACTAGGAAAGACGAGAAACAAATAAAAAGGACTAAATGAATCTTATAGTCAAAAGAAAGGAACCATGGAAACTAAGTTTCATCGTGAAGCCCACAGTCATTATTCTCAATTTATATTTGGAGAAAGAGCAGACGTGGGACTCGGTTCGGGGCGCAGCCTAACTAACAAAGCCATTCCATTACAACAAGAAGAACTGCAAAGCCGAGGCAATCATTGATATTCCACCACCCTACTATTCGAAAGCCAACCTCTTCTTCATCCGTGATAGCGGTTGCAGATCAAATTTCACAATTTTATCTAATTATTTAAAAAATTTAAAGTAAATATTTATTTTCTAAATTTATTTTTAAAAATATTTTTAATAATAATTTTTAAAATTTAATAATTAATAAAATGATGTGGAAAATCAATTTTATTTACTAATATAAAAATTATAAATTTTATTAGATTAAATATAAAATATATAAACGTTTTGATTGTCTTAAGCCTAAAATAAATTATTTTTATTTATTTATAGTTGTTATTCTTTTAATAAGTACAATCGAATTTTTCCATTATTTGTCTTACTATAAAAGTTTAAAATTGTCATCAGAAAATATTTTTAAAAATAAATTAAAAGTTTAATTTTATAATATATGTATATATATTATATATAATCTGTTATTATTTTTATTTTATTTTTGTCATGACCTAAAAAGGAAAATTAATTATGTATAAATAACAGTATAAATTATAAGTTTATTTGGTGTCATAAAATTTTATTTTTAATAAAAAGTAAAATTTATATCTTTAAAAAGTATTATATAATCAGAAAATAAAATATAAATATTAATGAAATGTTCACGTGTATTATCATAATATAGCAAAAAAAAATTTATTATTCTATAAATAAGTCTTTTATTTAATAGTTATGATTAAATTTTTTATAAATTTAATGTCTTAAAATAAATTTTTATTCGACCGTTATAATTAAAATTTTAATAAATTTAATAGTTTAAAATATTTATAACATTGGTATCATGTTACACTAAATTAATTGTATAGTATAAAAAAAAATTATCAAATAAATTAATAGCCTAAAATATCTATAACATTAGCATAATGTGACACCAAGTCAATTTTACAGCATAAAATATCAAATTAATTACAATTACAATAACTATCTGTTTAAAACTCTAGCTCTTTCTCTTTCTCTTCTATTATCTCACTTCCGATCACTGGTTATGACCAAAACATATTTGGATACATACAACACTGGAATAGTTTGTCATAACTTTATGAAACCAGTTTCTTAAATTTTATTTTATTAAAAGAATTTTGTGAATCTATTTTTTAAAACAATCTTTTTGAAATTACTAAGAAATTCAGAATCTTTCAAAAATTAATTCTAAAATAGATAATAATTTTTGAAAAAAATTCAAAATAAATAAATAAATTTATACTATGCAAAACGGGATAAAACAGTATTGAAGAGCAATATCATTTTTCTCACTATCATGTCCTTTCGTCTCAAGACAAAAGTATAAGACACCCTTTTCTTACGTAAAGAAAAATACCATTTGTATTAAATTATCAGATGACAAACAGGAACATACAACTTCAGGATCAAGAAACACAGCTTTAATCATCAATGAACTCTTCGTAATTTCTTCGCAATTTAGCTTTGCCTCTCCAAGAATTTCAGATTTATATTCATTACCATTCTTTATACTTTTGTGTTAGTTTTGGTTTCCAGGATTAAATCTCTCTCTTTATCACTGATTCTGTAGTTGCTTTTTATTTCTTTTCTTCCTGAGTTATGAATTAAGAGAGGAAACTTACCACCACGGAATTTGTTATTATTTTCATTTTCATTTTTTTCTCTTAGTATTAAGAAAGAAATTACAGTTGGTAAGACTAAAAACTAAGATAAACTTGTTGTCTTTATCATCAGGCTAAGTTACCAATCCCCAACTTGTGACAAAGAAAAACAGAACCACTGGTAGAAGTGGAAGAACCAAAAAAACAAGATTATAAATTTCACATAGATAAACACATGAAAGAGCATGTATTAGTACCAAACAATCAAATAAAAAGCCAGAACCAATCAAAGCATGACAATACTTTCTAGCTCTGAACTGAATTCTTTCTGAATACTAAAATAATGGGTCTAAAGAAGCAAAAAAGAGTACAGGAATATCAGTGAATATGTAACCCTAATAATAGCAATAATGGAAGAAAAGAAGGAGGACAAGCGTTGATGATACCTCTTATAAATGGTGAAATTTCCAAAGCTGAAACTAGCAGAGAAAGTGGTCTCAAAGTGTTGAATATAACAAAAAGCAAAATGCTGTACGTTGCTATAAGAAGCCAAAGAGGGAGTTCGTTTTAATATAAGAACGCGGGAGAGCCAATCATTATCCCTCGTGGGGCCCCAAGTTAGACACACGTGGCAGATAAGAGTAAACCCATAAAGAGTCTTGCGGCTAAGAATGACTGACATGGAGACATTTCTGATAAAATGGTGCCTTGTATACTAGCCTTTGGTTTTTCTCATAATTGCATCCTTCTCCCATTTTCTTTAAGAATTTCTAGATAGATTCAAATCTTATAATGGTAATATCAATTTTTATTATTAAATAAAATATTCAAATTAATTAGTTCCTAATCATGAGTGATTAATCATAATTATGCATTAGCCATTACCAATGGTTTTATCTATAGATTCATAATTATGAATGACATAGGAAATTATGCTCAGTTTAAACGGTTAGCTCCTGCACAGGTCTTACTAAATTATGAAAATCTAACATCACAGAACAATTTCCAATGGATGTGGGGGGGACGGAGTTGAGCCACCTATGCGATTGATCAGTCAGTAATAGAGTTTCATGCTTGAAATGCTAACATGGTGATAGCACTAAGTTTTGGCCATCAAGTTCCCAAGAGAAGCAACAAACATTAGGTCATCAAAATGTGCTGAACTATTTGTGACAATAGTTTTTAATTAAAGGGTGTAATTTCCCTTTGTTATATCAGTTTTGAGTTTCTTGTTCAAATTGTCTGAAAAAAGACCATTCTGCCCTCTAGCCGGCAAAAAGAGAAAAAAAAAAAAAAAAACTGAAAATGTTACCATATTAACATGACAAGGGCATAAATGAAATAAGGAAATCAATTAGTGGGCATAAACATGAAAATTTAAGAATAAAGGCAACACCAAAAGAAATGCAATAAAATATTTGGGCATCAAGTAAAGAAAGGAGGAGAATTTAAACTAAAAGACAAGATAATAAATAACAAATCTTATTTTGTCATGGCATACATGGTTCTTGGAAGTGGTTTGTATAATGAGAGGTTGAGAAAGCAATGTGAGAGATAATGTGATAAAGGGCTGCCAGCCACAGCCTTTCTTGAGGAAATTAAGACCACAGCACTCACTTTTCATGTATATACATATATGGGTCCTCTAATCTTTTGGCTTTTATCACCTAAACTTAGGCTCTTGGGTGTTGAAATAGTTTGATAATTTTCTTTTTCTTTATAATTTTCTCAGTTTTACCACTTTTTCGCAGCTGCCTAAAAAGAGTTTATCGGCATTTTATTAAACTTTTTTAAAATTTTGAGAACTACTTTCTAAGAAAATAGATAAATTAATGGATTTTTTTAAAAAACAAAAATTGGTACAAACAGTTTACAAAAGATTAATCAAACAAGCCTATATGCTTCGCATATAATTTATAACCACAAATGTGAAAATTGGACTCCTATTTTTCCTCTTTCTAAATATTCCGTAAAATAAAACGGAACACTGACACCAAATCAATAATAACAATTCACAGCAAGTAAAAACCATATATAAACCTTTAAACTTTTCCATTTTATGAGATATTTGTTTGTTTTATTTAGCTTGTTGATTAAAAATTCTTAATATAAGGGTTCAATAAAATAAAATAAAAATTTAAAAACTCTGTCAAATAAAACCAAGTGTTTAAAAATGTATTTTGCCAAAGCACTATAATCAGTAAAAAGAATGGACAGGATAAATATCAGTACTCATAAGAGAACAAAACCATATAAACAGCTGACAATTGAAATAGTAAAGCAACGTTCTTCATAATTTACTTACAAGAGCCGAGTAAGGAAGTATAATCAAGAATAAAAATTACATAAGACATCACAAAAAAGAGTTAAAAAGAGAGTTTACCATTAAAGTCCATATGTAGATTACCTACCTCTCCTCCAAAACGACTGGCCTAGCCTCAGATTTTGGAAACTATGGGCTGCAAACAAGCAAGAAGCAGATTACTTAATTTGAACAATAAATAACAGAACAGGGTCTTCTCTTTCAGAGAGAGAGAGAGAGAGAGAGAGAGAGAGAGAACTTTCCATTCTCCCATGAGACAACTACCAACTTACAGCATCCCTTCTAAAGGAGGAAGCATATGCTAATCGTCTCCATCCAACAGATACACCTGCCCAGACTTCACCACTAAAATTCCAAATGTTGCAAGGAAGCAAATGTAGAATTTTTATTCCGTACAACACAACAGTCTCTCAAGGCAAATCCCCTGGCTTATAAGGGCATGCCAAAGAGGTTTTTATATTTGGTAGTCAGTTTGACAAAATACTATACCATAAGAAAAAAGAAAAGAGAGAGAGAGAGAGAGAGAGAGAGAGGAAGAGAGAGAAATAAAATAATTACTTAAACTTCTAACAAACTTTGGAAGCACAAAAGAAAAAGAAAAGAAATGTTCATAACTATGCAAAACTGATAATGTACACTTTTCACATTGCAGAGTAAATGTAACTTTGTCCCGCTCATGTATGTATATTTGAAATTGAATTAGATGCTAATATTTCTCTTCCCTAATTTCTTCACTATATACGTAAACAAATTACTGGACTCATTTCCTAACAGACAAAAAAATTGTTGCAAGATACATTCATCTTGCTCATGTTAATTGAGTTTGGCCTTCTCCTCAGCCGCCTTTTCACAGAGATGCAAATTCCCCACCAAATAGAGACCTTCTGATCAGCCACATAAACACAAAGAGGAACCCACAAACTTTTATTTTGATGTTGAAAAAGAATTCCATAGTATATCCAATGGCTGACTCAGTCAAGCGACAAGGGGAAAGCCACTGGAATCAGTTTTCAATCAGCTGCTCTCCTTCATTAAATACTATGACTACTTTATACCTGACGGGAAATTCTGTTTCGGAGGAAAACCAGTTTGATGCATCCGGAAAAAACGACTATTATCAGATGGTGCAGCCCCAAGAATACCTAATGAATTAGGATCAGTTACACGAGCACCATTACTCATTGGTCTTTGCAAGGGAGGCTGAACTTGAGATTGCATATCTGCTTCAGCTCTTTTCCGTCGTTTCCATGCTTCAAATTTCCCATTATCATGACCTTTCTGAATTGGGTCTGACATTTGATAGGCATTCATATTTTTATACCCTCTTTGAACATGGCGTGAAAGAGGAAAATAACTGGAATCACCACCAGAAGCGGAGCCATTGATGTGGGAGGGCCCAACCCCTGCCTCCTCCTGCTCCTGCTTGAGTTTGGAATATATCTGGTGAAGCCTCTCCCCAGATAGATTTGAAAAGGTGGACACATAGTTCCATAATCGCATAGTAGTCCCTGGAAAAATTAATGTTATATTAAAAAAGGAAACTGGGGCAGAAAATAATACATAGATGTGGAAGAGGAAAACAAATTAAGAAGAAAAGATGGACACAACATACTATCTTGTCTATAAAGTTCTCTTTCATAATCTAAGACAATTTGGTCTATCCTCCGTCCAATAAGCTGCAAATAGTTCCGAATTTTTGAAAGCACCTGCAAGGGAAAGTTGAATATAGAGTTCTATGGATTGAGCACGCACAGAGAACAAAAATACAAAATATGGAATTAGAACTGATATCTTTATACCTTTTCCTTAGGAAGGTCGGCGCTGGTAGTCTGCAGCTTCTGAAGACGTCTAAGGGTTTTAATTTCAGCAACCATGACATCTTCACACCATTCCATCCATTTGACTTCCTTAAACTGCTCACACAATTCTTCATTGTCTGACATTTCACCCTCCTCTTTCACCAGCTGCTCAGCTTTCTGAGGTTTCTGAGGTCGATTCTTGCTCATTTGAACAGCGACCGTTGCAGAACCAGTTTTTCCTTTCTTGACCCTACCACGAGATACTGAGATGTTGAGAGCATTTTCCTTCTGCTTCTTGGTGGCCTTACGACCCACTTTAGCATTTGTACTCTTCCCACCAGCATGTGCAAGTTCCTGAACAAGTTTAAGGAATTAAAACAGTTTTAACAGTATAATTTATAAATGAAACGCCTGACAATTTTGAAACGATCAATCCACTTAAACAGAAGCAATTTAATCTCACACTGCTTCCATCTCGTTAACTGCCTGAATGTTGACATATAAAAGAACTAGGTGTTTCATGAAATGAGTGAATAACCTACAGAATGACGTGTGGTGAAAGAAAATTTTTGTGGAGGCCAGCCACAAAATGTATTGAGAAAATGGCACAGGAAAAGCAATTTGCCCCTGCTTAGTGTGCATTGGCTGGATAAAAATCACACTATAGTTAATAAAATTTACTTAGCTGATCTTATTGCTCACCATTTCCAGGAGTGCATTAGCACGGTCCCTCAAATTTGGAGCCCGTGGTAGGAAAGTCTCATGGTGTTGTAGTTCCACTGGAGCAATCTTTTTAGAAAGGCCAAGCTTTTCATCTAACCTTATCTTTTCCCAATTCCCAAATCCATGATAGTGTATTCCCAAAAGCAATCTTGCATCATCAACTAATTGACATTTGGGTTAGCCACAATTGTTTCTTTTTCCCCTTCTGAATCAATTTCATAATTACTACAGGTGGAAAATGATATAATAAAAGTAAACACATACTCTGATTCCAACCGCAGCCCTTGGACCAGTTCGAAGGTTTAAGGTATGTTAATACTCGAAATTGTGCAATTGGGTTTTCATAACGATTAATTCGTTTTGCCAGTAGCTGAAGTTCTTGAACGCGGTTTAGTAGATCATTAGCCTTCACGGGGACACCAAAAAAGTCCAACAAAGGACCCTAGAGGTAATCATTTGAAATTGTTAAGAAAAGCTTTGATAAACCTTTCAAATTATGAAAAGCTTGAGTACTCTCACGTAAACTGGCAAATGTACCAGCAGAAATAATGCATGGGCATGATACCTTTGGGTCCAGACTCTCTGCATCAACTGCTTCCTTGCAACCATCAACCAAAGCATCAAAAAGCTCAATCTGTGCATCAGGCGGAGCCACTACAAGTGACCCGCCAACCTCTGCAACTATTAAGTCTATTTGGTTTGCATTTCCAAATTTCATTACCTGTTCCAACAAAATGATACAAATAAGAACTAGATACAAGACAGCAGTTAGGATCAAATATATGACTGCTTGTCAAAGATTTTTCAAAATGACATTAAAGTCAAGTGATGCAGAAGGTCCATGAAGCAGAGAGAAAAATAAAGCATTTATAAGAACCCAATTCTCCTTCAAGATTTCCAACTCATAATAAAATGGCTTCAAAAATAGCAGAGCTGCCTCTTTTCGATCTTATAAAAAAAAAAAAAAAACAGGTTCTTACTGCCACCTTTAATAGTTGGAGAAGAATCCATAAAATTCCAACACTACTGAGAGAATATTTTACATACTACCCTCTTAACAACAAATGGTCAAAAAAATCTGTTGCAAGCTGTTTCTAGTCTCATGAAGCCTGCTAAGATCAGTAAGACCTGGTTGGAAATCAGAGCAACCACAAACTAATGATCTTGTTATAATGATACTTTATGGAGAAGGAAAAGTGCAGTTTAACTCGAGTACAGCCTAAATTCAAACTAAGAAAAGAAAACAGGCATTATCACATTATAAGCATGAACCGGTTGCTTAATTTTTGAACCTAAACCCATGGACCCAACACATCTTCCTTACAACAAAAACAACATTAAGAAGCATAAGACAAATTTTGACATGATTATATGACAGGAAAATAATAGAGACCTGAAGAAGACTGATAATCAATCAACATTTTCAAATACCAGACTCCAATAAACTTGAAAATTAGTCAGGTGTAGGCAATGACTGGCAAGGCTGAAAAAAGTCAATAGCGTTGACAATATTGAACAATTACCAAAATATGAAATTCCAAACCAGTAAAAGATCAAAGTGGTCACATCTCCTAAATTAACGAAAGCCTTGTCAGTCTAGATGTTAGTTCAATTGGAAAGGACAGATGCATTTAAGAAATCAGATATACCAAAATCTCTAGTATATCCAGGAAAAACCAAAGAAACAGTTTTGAACACAATTAGAATGCTTTATAATAGGGAACAAAAAAGACAAAAAAGAAGGCAATTACTCTAATCATTGAAAATTACATTCATTTTTCATTGTGATCACAAGACTTTCAGTTTGTTTCAGTAAGGTAATTAAAATTAAATCTTGTTTCTTGCCTAATTCCCGGTGAGACTCTTACCCCAGTCAGATTCTAACAGTCTCACCATAAAATACAAGTCAATCTATTGTAACACTAAGAATGTGTAGACTAAAACCAAACTGATAAAGCCTCTCTTTTTTAACACAGTACAAATCAATTCTGGAACTGAATGCTACATCAGAGTTCTGGCAGAATTTCCTAGGAGCTGAGTGATGCCTTAATTATATAATACAAATTGAATTCAGTGGCCTTACAGCAGCAATTTAGTTTTGTAACCACAATGAAATACTGTAGTAGTCATTTAACAGAGGAAAGAAAACTATTTATTCTACTTTGGAGAAAAGACTTCACATAATTAGCAAGAAAAGTACCGCACGAGAAAAACGCAAGGCATCTCTCTTAGAGAGATTCCCTTGAGACCATTCTCTCACTTGGGCAGATGCGCCTTCAATCATTGGGACTGAAGGAGCAGTATAATCAGATTTGCGACGCTTCAGCACTCGCTCCTGTGGCTCCAGAACCTCAGAACTTTTCTTTTTCCTTTTGTTACTTCCCTCAAAATGGTTAGCCTCAGCATAACTCTTGTTGTTTCTTGCAGAACGTGGAGCTAATGCATCCTAACCAGGGATATTATAAATATTTACAGATAAGGAGAAAACCCACACATGATAATAGGCTAAAAGAAAAACAACATAATAAGTTCATACTTCAGCTTGGCTTATAGCTTCTGGTTTTATCCAACGACTCCAAAAACTCCCATCGTCTTCAGTGCTACAGAAATTGGCAACCTATATTCCAAAGAACTAAGTTAACCCGCATACACTGAATGCAGAATATAACCAAAGCAGGGAAATATAGAAAGAGAGCAACATGATTAAACCATGAACAGTAGACAATTGCTTACCTTAAAAGCACTCAACAATTCCTTCCCTTCCTCTCCTACAGGTTCCTCCTCTTCAACTTTTTCTGCTCTTTCAAGAATTTCATCAATATCCATACTTAATAGTCTCTTCTTGCTTTCTTCTTCATTTTTGTCCTCTTTAAATAGCTCCTCTGCTCCGAACCTTAAAATTGCAGAAAGTTCATTCTGCAATATACAATGTAAAAGTTTGTATTAGCACTGGTAATAAGGATGTTAGAACCCTATGCCAAACTAAGATAACAAAGTTGCACTACAACGAAAAGCCAAACTCAACAGATTAGCAACTTATTTATACATCTATAGGAAACAGTTAAAACCAGAACAATGTCTTTAAGACATCCTTACTTTGTCAAAATAACTCCCTTTTTTTGCTTCTTTCTTCTCAAGTCTGCCCTCTGCATTCAATTTTTGGATCACCAAATGGTCAAGAACCTAGAGGAAACATGCAAAACAGATAAGATGCTTAAGTAATTGGCTCTAGTTATACAATCAAAGCACGTACACAAAATGCATATATAGAAAATATGCATATATTATGGGAATATAAAATACAAATACCATGCATCTTAACCTGTAACTGTAAGAACTGAGAAACACCACATGAAAGTTGAAGATGTAACTAAGAAAATTACCATCTTTTTCTTAGCTCGCTCTAGGATATCTTCCTCAACACTTTTGCTAGTGACAAACCTATATATATTAACAACTTCTTGTTGCCCAATCCTATGAGCTCTACTCATTGCCTACCATATGAAAACAAATAAACTGCGTTAATTACGAATAATCAATTCAGCAAACATGATGAGCAATAATAAATAGGAAGAAAGTAAAAAGAAAAAATAGAGGGAACTAGATAATCTTGAAAACCTGTAAGTCATTCTGGGGATTCCAATCTGAATCAAATATTATAACTGTATCGGCTGTAGCAAGATTGATACCAAGGCCACCAGCTCGAGTTGAAAGAAGGAAGCAAAAATCATCACTACCAGGTGCATTGAAATGATCCATAGCCTGCTGACGCAACTCAGCCTTTGTACTACCATCAAGCCTTTGAAACTGGAAACCCCTAAGAGACAAGTATTCTGCCAGTATATCCAACAGTCTGACCATCTGTAGCAATTATAGACATTGCATATCATTAATATTATTGTCCTGGTGTACTTTTGAACCAGCTTAATCCATACAGGTAGGTAACATTAATCAACTCCTACACTAAATAGATACATGTGTCAAATGAATTGAAAAATAAAGATAAAAAGAAGGATTTACAGAAAAATCCCTAAGCATATGCCAACTCAATCCTTACCTCGTTCATTGAGTTTCAGCAGAGTTGTGATAGAGACTAGCTTTTAGCACTTGTGGAAGTATTAAGAGGAGAAACTAATGTCTCAGCCCCTCAACCTTTTATGTTTTGGCCATTGGGCCCCTTGAATTTCGATTTCTTTTCCAAGATTGAAGACATTTTTTCAACGCTAAATCAGACTAACATTATTTGTTTTGAGGAAAAAAAAAGCATTTTTAGCATATTTGAAAATAAAAATTTAACGGTCTAAGGACTCAATAGAATCAATGAAGATAGGGGTTCAGGATTTATAGTTTTTCTACAAATTTTAGCTCGCTATTTATTTAATAAATCTTATGATTTAGTTATAGCAAAGTTAAATATCTTTTTAAGAGAAGTCCTCACATCTCTTAAACTAATTAAAACATGTTTTATATCTAAAATTTTGAGAAAAGGAAAAAGATAGAACTTGGAGAAAGTAAATTAAAGGAAATTTGGATATTGATTTTGTAATTCATAATATTCTCCTATATTTTTCTTTTTACTTGATTTCATAGATCTAATGTTCTCATAAACATAGATTAATCTAAAATTAAATTCTGTTGAAGATGCTACATTGGTATTAAACACTAATTAAAGAAGTTAGTATGTTAATTATCATCTTATCTACATATCTCTCACCTATTAAACTAAAATATTTTGCAAGTTTTGTGAGAAGATAAGCAAGTTTGATAATAACAATGGTGAACTTAATTTATCTGAAGTTCGAACATCAAGTTCCCATTGTACTTCTCTATTGTTTCCAATAATTAAATTTAGATAAAAGCTATCTCCACAACAAAAATTGCTAGACCACAAATTTTTCATGTAAATATTTTTTTGTGTAAAGAAAAAGTTGTGGCCTTAGGACTATATGTTGTGGAAAGTGGCTCACCCTTAAATACATTACTTGTGACAAAGCCCTTGTATTTTCATATTTTGTCAACTGAGCCCTTATCAAGTCTATTGAGCTTTTGAACTTCTATACATATATTAACGATCTTCCGACATTGGTTTAATGTGGCATTACAACAGTTACCGATTGTTATGTGTATGTGTGTAAGTAAAAGGTCCTGGTTGTTACATGTGTGTGTGTTTGTGTGTAAGTATAAGCTTGAGGACTTAGAGTTCCAAAGTAGAAGTGGAGGCCCAATAGCCAAAACTTGAAAGGTCTTAGGGCTCAAACATGGATTTTCCAATTAAGATACAAGTAGAAACTAAAAACCGGTGAAAAATTAAGACACATGTATATAAGATATGGCATCAAAATAATATAACACTAGTTCTAAAACCAATCAGGAAGCCATGTGAAAGTAGAGCAATCTGAAATGCCACCAAGCATGACCTCTGGTCCATGCTTAAAATTTTATTTCGTTCCACAGCAGCTTTACTGATTTGACAAAAGCCCCGTTTATTTCACAGAAATAACTTCCCTCAGGAATATTTTTTCCTCGGAAAACATTTTCTCAGAAAGTATTTTATATATATATATATATATATATATATGCACAAATATATATAAACTATTGAAATATTTAAAACTCATCAAAATTTTAGATTTATATAGGAGATTATTACACCAAAACAAAACATTTTGAATCTTTTCTGATTACCATCGAAAGGCAGTGCTGACCAGCAACCTCTTGTGGTAGCCAGAGGTCATCAAAGGTGATTGACAGTAGTTGATGTATTAATTGGTATATATGTAGTCAGTTTTAGTAAAAGTTTCTTTTAGCCAGAAAATTAGTTCCCGCTTTCAAAATGTTAAATCCATTTTCTAACAAATTTGCTTAATTTTCCCTTTGACCAGGAAAATATTTTCAGTTGACCAATTTCCATGGATGCACCAAAAACAAGAAAAGATACAGTAAAATAATTTACTGGAAAACAAACAGAGCCTAAATTAAGAATAGATAATGCATGTTAGATACAGGTCCGCAGTTCTAACTATTATTCTTGTTCATGATTACAATTATATTATTTCATAGAATATGCTATTCAAATATCTGTTAAAATGAATCTGAAACAAACCTGGGAAAATATCAAAACACGGTGTTTTGTCTCATGCAACCTAACAAGTAACTTGTCAAGAATAACCAGCTTTCCACTGCTCAAGATAATTCTCTCCAACTTGCTGCTATCATTGAAACCAGAATCCCCACCATAACCATGGTCAGCACTTTCAAATAGGAAGGGGTGATTACAACACTTCTTCAACTCTACCACAATATTTAGAAGTGAAACCTGCAAATGAGGACCATTTATGTATCTCTTATAAACTACTGACACCAAAGCAGTAATGACAAGGCAAAACAGGCATTTAGATACTTTCTCAGATGCAGGGGCCTAATAAGATCAGCAAAGAGGAGATGGCTGATAGTGTAGGTCTGAGGTTTAACAACTAAATTGGGTTCTGCTCATCTCCCAACAGATTTAAGCACCTAGACAAGCTGCAGACAGTTAATACATGATTCACTGCACAACCATGTAATTATGCTGTCTATCCTAAGACGGGCAGTATGGAAGACCTGCTTTTTGGTCTTCATACACAGTAGACATTTGGATGCTGTTACCAAATGGGATCTGGGTCAACCAAGCAGAAAAATTCTCTATTGCATAGCCGCACCATGTTAATCACCAAAAATATTCAGACACAGCAAGGTTGAAACAGAAACCCATCAACCTTGTGACTAGAAACAGTGTTCATAAATACTTCACTGTAACTCTTTTAGATTAAAGATCAGCAGATAAACTATTTCTAGATAAAGATCAACAAATACAAATGTATAATTCAAGGGAAAGCTGCAACATATCTTTCCAAGACAAAAATCTATCCAGGTAATAGTCAAAACAACTACTAACCTGATTTCCACGAACACCTTTGTTAAGGTCATGAAAATTTCGTTCCAAAATCCATTTATAGTACCTATACAAACACAAGCAGAAATTCATATAAAAAGGCCAATCAACAGATAATAGCAACAAAAGCACAGCAGTAACTAGAAATTGGAAAGAAGAACGTACTGTTTCTGGAGTGGGGACATCTCAACCCTCAAAATACGCTCAATCTTTGGAGGCAAGGATTTCTCTACATCCTTGATAACTCTTCGGAGAATGTGAGGCCTCAATTCCATATGCAGATTGGCCAGCTACAAACAAACAGAAAAAAAAAAGGGGGTTGCAGTTCATGGTGAAAGGAAGACTGTTCGGATAAATGGTAAGCATAGAGAAGATAATGCAACAAAAGCATCTCTAAATTCAACCTCAATTTCATTGAATGAGCTAAGGTTCTTGTAATTTTGCACAAAGTCATCCTTGCTCTTGAACTTATCAGAATCAAGGAAGTGGAGCAAAGCCCTGACAGCCATAAAAGGAGAAAATCATATAAGCTACGGAATCAAGTATGGCAGCAGCAACAGTAAGAGAAAATGAATCATCGGAAAAAATGGTTAAAAAATAAACCAGAATATTATCTTAATTGGGCCTGTATGTGAGAGCATGTGTGCTTGTCGACAATCTAAAAATAGAAGTAACATAATCCTTTTATGATTTAAGCACAAATGAATTTGATATTAGCATTTTGTTAATAAAGCAACAACTACTCAATTTCAAACTACTGCTAACTGAAGATGCTTGCCACTCATGGAAAAAACTGGAATTGCAATTGGATGCAGAATAGCTCCTGAAGTTTGCAGGACCAACTATAATCATAAAGGATAGGGAAAAAACTAGTACCATAGTTCTTCCACACTGTTCTGTAATGGAGTTCCAGTAATTAATAACTTGTTCTTGGTGCTAAATTCCTGAAGGAAAAAGAAATCCAACATCAAGTTATAACAGCTGACAGCAGAAAATATTTATGGAAAGAAATTCAATTATTTAGAGATTTAGCATTTACCGAGAGAGTCGTATACAACTGTGCCTCACTATTTTTTAACCTATGAGCCTCGTCAACCATTAGATAATTCCACCTGATCTTAGACAGCACCGCTTTATCCTTCAGAACAACCTCATACGTAGTCAATAGTGCATTAAATTTAATCGGCCGCCCAACTTTCTTATCATTATAGAATTCATATTGCTGGCAAACCTGCAACAAAGACATTCCATATATAATCTGAGCAATAACAGGAGACTTAGTTCAGCAACAAAGGTTAGTATTGCAAATTGCTACACATAAATTTGTCAGTATGCAAGCCCAAAATTACCACCACAAAGACAAGCCTAATGTTCCATATATTTGTAGAGAGAGAAAGAGAGTAATTTCTGCAACTACGCTACAACTAAGTTCAAAATTGTAAGACCTGATAATGGCTTAATGTTAGAATCCAAAATCCCTTTATATCTAAAAAGTCTTATTTTTTAACCTCTTTCCCTATCATGCTTCTTTGATTACACAAAGATTATTGTCTATTCACTTTAATTGATTAAATGAGGTTCTCTGCCCCAGATTTGACAGCAAGCTGACCTCAACAGTGGAGCAGAGCACCTTCTCCCTGGCAAGAGGAAAGAGAAAAAGAGAAGAAAAGAACTCACTCCTCCCAATATCATGGTGGGTTAAAAGAAGGATTTCACAGACCACCATATTACTAGGAAGCGTTATCACTAGTTACAGATGACTTTGCAAACATCAGAACAAGGAACCAGAATGCTAGATCAAGAAGAAATGGCAACTGCAATCAATTAATCTGTTAGTATCCATACTTCTCCTTAAGCTAATCAAGGATGATCATCAGCATTTCTCGTGAGAACAAAATATGAGTCTAAGAAATTGTGCGATTCTTCTTGTATTTTTTCCCCATGAATGATTCACAGGGGTTATTAGGACCCCTGACTGCTTTCCCTGATAAGTCTGGAGAGCGAAACCAAAAGAGACCTTGGAAAAGGGGGAAAAAAAGGAAGGAAGAGGAAGAAAAGAAGAAGAGAAAGGAGAGAGAAAGAAAGGAAGAAAAGAACCCTCAACTACAAGCTGATAACCCATTGTTATTAAAATGTTGCCCATCTTTTAATACCGAGAATGATAGTAACTTTAGGTTTTCTGCAACAATATTAGAGCATCATATCATAAGATCTTTGTAACTTGTTGCCAACATAATTTTAAGATGAATCGCCAATTCAAGATAAAATCTTAATTTTAACAACCTTTCATTACTGAACAGATAAATATGGAAATGAAGAGATGTATGTTATGTTTAACAAATGCAAAAAAAGTATTGACTTACCTCTCGGCTAGCACGGGTACCAACATATACAATAATATTCATATCAGGAAGCCATTTTCTAAATTCTTTAGCCCAGTTAGACAAAGTGGATAATGGTACAACAACAAGAAACGGTCCTGGGATTTGCTGTGCGTTCTGCAGGAGGAACAATAAACAAATATTTGTAATATTTTCGATGAACATGGAATTATAACTGTTAAAAGAATACAAGACAAAAAGCCTACCTGTAAAAAGCCAAGCATAGAAACTGACTGAACTGTTTTTCCAAGACCCATCTCATCAGCTAAAATGACATTCGTATCATTTCTCCAACTGTCAAGTACAAGAGACTAATTACAAGATGTAATAAAATGAGTACATTTGAAGTACCCCATTTTTCTTCAAGCAAAACAAACTACCGTACCTATTAACGAGAAAATTCAAACCCTCCAGCTGATAATCACGAAGCTTTCCTCCTTTTAGCCACTCCGGCTGTTCATCAAGCTTCCTTAAACTCGCTAAACACAATGACGTTCGCATTAAGTAATGTAATTATGAAAGGATATACCATGTAGAGAAGTTTAATAGTTAATGAATTGCATAAGATAAAACAACCTGCGTTTATAATAGAAAACAAAATAAATATAGAGAAGAAAGAAAACAAATTAAGAAGAAATATCAAAGTAATCGGGTAGGAAGCAAGTCCAAGAGTTCAAGTTGGAGGACAGGCTATGCTGGCATATAAGAATTAACCAAAAAGAGAATCTATTGCACAAACTGATGTAATACTGACAAAACATATCACTACATCTACAAAACATATACTAGCATTTTTCACTACAGTGTAATAGTCTAATAACGTTAAACTCAAATGCAAATAGCAGATGCAAAACATCCTTGGTTCATAACTGAAAAAAAAAATGGACACCTACATATTCACAATGCCTCTCACCTTCGGGTTTATCCAACGGACATAAAGAAAGATACCAAAGAAAGACATACCAAAAGCAAACTAGTACAGACCTTTGCTTTTCTTGCGTTGGAGATCCACCATTTTTCCTTGTACAGCTATTGCAGCGTCGCGTGCCTGCCACATGAAGATAAATATATAAACCACAGCATGATTCATGCTAGGCTAATTACTGAAGCAAGACCACAGCAAAAATAACTAGGAACATACAATACCTTGAACTCATCAATTGCATCTTGTGCAAATTCTATATCTAAATCCTTTTCCCTGCACCAGTAACATTATTTACAAATATGAGAACTCTTGAGATTTTTAAAACACATGCACATATAAGATTTTTAACAATTGCAAGTCTGGGAGTATAGCCTTAATGACAAGGAAATAAAATAAATTAATTTGGAAAAGGATTAAAAAATAACAATTAAAAAAAAAAAAAAAAAGCAATTCAGTAGTACGAATTAAAAATCTTAGAACATATATAGTTGAGTAATACCAGGTTGCTTCAGCATAAGATAATCCTTGCCACTTGACTAAATATTCTGGCACAACATTTCCTGAGCTATCTTTAATGATTCTATCAGCAACAACTCTCTCCACCTATGCACCAGAATGAAAATCAATCTGACAAAAAGAGAACTAAACAAAAAATAAAAGAATCTGACAAGACCCAAAAGAAGCTGCAAAGACAAACCTGACTATTTTGCTTGATTAGATCCAAATCCATTTCCTTACTCACATCATTGACCTCAATCTGACAGTATATACAAGGACAACCGAGTCAGAACACATTACTGATTGTCAGACAGATTACATGTCTGAGCTTGTATACATGGAATTGGAATTCAATGTTAGAAAGCGGTCCCTAAATTAGCTGAGGTTATCTGGACCCAACATGCAGCACTCAGCATGAAACCATTTAGGACAAAGAAGTTTCAATAAACAAGATGGGCAACACTGCAAAACCGTGTCTAGATTACAGATAATTTTCAGTGATGTTATTTATACTTTAAAATTCAGCTTCATGCCGAGAAATATAAGGGAGCATAAGTGTTATATTTTTTGGATATATTTTCTCTCCTTTACCATGAAAAAGTACATGGCTCCAAGGGTATGGGTACACTGCCAAATTGCTCTCTTCTCATTATTCTATATTATCCTCTTTTCTGTGCATGCAAATGTATGTTTATTGCCTTCCACATCAAAATCACCCAACCTTTTACAGTGTTTTATGCAATCACCATTCGCTTATACTGACACTGTATCACTAAGATAATAAAATAATATAAACAAGACGATTAAGCACCACAAAGTCATATAGTTTCTTTAGAGAGAGTAGCATATATTTGAAAATCCACGGCCAGAAATTTGTATATAACTTCATTCCTAGGGAAACAAGTCTCCAATTGATTATTTCTAATGATAACTTTATAGAAAGCAACTATTGCAAATCCATTCATCTCATCACATTAACCTTATCTCATAATTAATAAAACCTCAGAAATTGTACGCCAATGACATACCTCCTCACGTGTAAGCATTCTGCGATACTTTATATCTTCATTCACTTTTTTTGTGTAGTTTAATACCTTCTTAAAGCCGCTCAGCTGAAAGCACACAACCAGGGCATTTAAACAGCTGATAAAAGAAATTACAGCAATCCAAAAATTCTGAGCAAAAACTAAAACAAAAATGAAGCACACAAACAAGTACACCTTGAAAAATAAGCAACATAAAAATTTTCAGTCATACATTTTGTAGTTCTGTAAAAGATTTCCACTGACAGTGCAAATGTGACTGGCCTTTCCATTTTATTAAAAACTCCATTTCATACCAATCTGGTTCAGAATCAAACAAGTGACTCAACAACACAGGCTCTGTTGATTGATTGTTCCTCAGAGCATCTTCTGCCATGCCTTTTGGCTGATGCCACAGCACTCTTTCAATAGAATCGCCATCTTCTTCTTCAATTTCTTCCTAATAAAGTAATTGATAAGGCAAACTTGAGAAAAAGAAATGCAAGAAGAAAGGATCCAGACAAAATCTCATGACATGATATTTTATACATCAGCATAATCAAGCCCCATGGATTTGTATAGCGAATATGAAAGGATGAATCATAGAATTAAAAACCATTACAACCCTGGTTTTCATTCCATCTGGCAAAGTCTATTCTAAAGATCTCAATTTAAAAATAGCCATAACTTAACTTTCTACAATTATAAAACCTGGAAAAAGCATGTGCGTCTTCTAAATGAAAGGGAATAGAAAAGGGTGAATGCGAAGTGAAGAACAAAAAACTATGGTTCTACTCATAAAATAAGCCCTAAAAGTCACTTTTGGTCTGCTAGAGGAAACTCCACAATAAAACTTTTCCCAAAAAGTCTGAAAACAAATGGCTCCCCTTTCAATGGTTTACCCTTGTCAAAAGAAAAACAATGAAGTTTAATAACATAGTCACACAAAATTATAGCATATGACCGCACCTTCTGGGACTTTTTCTTTTTCACTTCATCAATTTCTTCACTCTCTTCACTTTCAACATATGATACCTTTCGAACCGACCTAGTAGAGGTGCGGACCTCACTGTTCCTCCCACTGATATTGGTTGATATAGTTGAGCGCGCATTCGATTTGCGGATATGTGATCCTCGCCTTGTCATGGTCTTAAAATTCTCATCACTATCACCATCAGAGTCCTCTCCTGAATACTCATCCTCTTCGAGTGATGGCTTTCCTCTCTTTTGTCGACTAGAAGCAGGTATTGACTTTCTTTCTACGGCAGATTTTGCATTACGCCCACCTTTACCTTGTGGCCTACTCTTGGGCTTTTTTATGTAATAAGCATCATCTTCATCTGAGACATCTACATCATCATCATCCATGTCATTCTCTTCCTCTGAATCTTCACCATCCCACTCTTTATCCTAGAATAAATAAACAACTTCATCAAAATACTCAAAGCATTGGCAACACAAAAACATTGTACCAATGTCCATATTCAAGTACATAATAAAACATTTTTTTACAAGGAATATGCATATCCAATCCAAAATTGATAAATACAAACAACCAGTATGTGTATTTTTACTAGCAAAATATCTTCTAAATAGATTAAAAGTAAGAAGAAAATAATTGGACGGACAACCAATCTCAAAATAGAATAATGTAAGAATACCATGTCAAGGTGTTTCCCAAGAGTATATATTATTGTACACCTGCATTTCAGACCATCATAGACGCAAATACAACGCACCTCTAGTTTTTCAATCAAGTTCCCTTCAACTACTCTCTGCATACCACCACTAGTTTGTTGAAGTACAAAATAGTGTTGTGTGTCATTAACATCTCCTATGCATTAACTCAAAAAATAATTTTGTCATACTCTCATGCCAGGACTTGGATAACTTCATCTCATTTACTCTTGCATATATTAATTGTGTTGACTAGTCCAACAACTAATGGCATCTTTTCTAGTGCCTTCCACGCCAAAAAATAATTTAAGATGAACCAAATTAAATCAAGTTTAGCAGCAAAATGGGAGAGACTTCACTGGAAACCCAAAAGAATTTAATGCTCTCTTCAAATCTTGATTTTGCAAGTTTCAAGGCCATCCTAATGTCTTATCACTAGAAAATTCCACAAAATAAAAAATGAAAAGCATAAACAGCACCACCCATACAAGTAACATGGTTCTGGTTCTATAGCCAGGATAAAAAAATATAATCAGTTGTACAAACAAACATTAACCATGCCTTGCAGACATGAAAAAAGCACCAGCGATAACAAGAAGTCACTTATCTATAATCCTTCCAGCAAACAATGTTTCAAACAGCAAGTACTAAGTTCAACTAATATCAGTTTCTCATCATCATCCAAACTTCGAAACAAATCCAATATTATCCAAAATAACATGACCATAGACAATAAGTTGTGTTTGCAAATCTACTCCATGGATAAAGGGTACTTCTAACCAATCAAACCAAGCCTGCCACTAATCTGATTTTTCAAGCTAGCTTATTAGAACTCTGGCTGACTTGGTTCCTCCTATTTAGTCAATATTCCAATATCATAACTCAAGGTTAGCTGACAGAGGCATAGAGGAACAGCTTTTTCAGCTATTCCAACCACATTAAAATTATTAGCATCCTTGCTATGGAATATATCATCATTCAAAAATTCATCATAACTATGAACATAAAGCAATCAAAAGTTCGCAATATGTCATCGATAAAGATTTAACAAATTTCTTGAGTATCTGGTTTATATGCTCATGAGAATAGAAAAGAAATGGCGAACCATGCCAGCTTATCAGTTGCACCATAAGCAGTTGGTATTAGTGAGCAAACTCTTTCCATGAAAAAAGTCATTAAAATCTCAAAATTCACTGTAATGATTGGAACCATTCCTCTGCCACTATCACAAGCTATCCAGACCATAAATGGTCTTTAGTCACTCTTATCCAAGCCTTGAAGCAATCTCTAGCCACAGAATGGATTACCCTCTATAGGATATTATCCAATAAGGTAAATACTATTCCCAATTATCTCTTCTCATCACTCAAAGGCCAATTATCTCTTCTGATCACTCAAAGGCGTCAACCTTTGAAACAACTTCAATTATATATAATGGAATTGATATTCTCAAAATTTGTGCAAACCACTTCAGAAGGCAAGTAAATGAGGCATCCACAACCCAAGAGCAGGCTCCAAGTTGGAGCCAAGAGACCTCTGAAACGGCAACGAACAAGCATGAAAAAGTGGCTAGCCAACCATTTGATTTCTCTTACATTCCATAAGCAAGATAGAAAAAGCTACAATCAATCCTCAATCATAATCTTTTCCAACAAGAAACTGTATTAATACAGTTCTAATCCCAATACCAAGCACTTTCTCAAGTTAGTATTGCACCAAAAAATCTCAAGAATAAACTTCAATGAACATATTTAGCCCAACTGTAACCATAGAAAACTAAATCGTTCTTAATTGACATCTATTATTTCTAATCACAAGGCTGGCCCATTTACTCAAAATTCAACTTGATACATCTCGGAAATCTAAAGGCACTATAAAGATTGAAGAGTTCATGTTATATTTGTGAAGTAACATCAGCATTACTGGCAGTAGTCAACTATCTCCATTTTTTTACCATACAACATGCTAACAATGCTCAAGATTGCCCTCCAGAGGTTGTAACCTAACTAGTATCTCTAAACAAGAATTAATAATTCTAAAATATGAGCCCTATAAACAATTGAAAGTCATTCCAGCAAAGGGCATGTATCAAACAAGCAGAACATAATATGGGGATAGAAGCAGAAGAAAAAATGATGCAAAATCATAACAGCTGGTCAATTAATCAGCATGGTGAAATAGCTGTAAAAAAAAAAACAAAAATAGTAGAGTGGACGAAACAAGATAACCTTTTGCCTTCCATGGCTGCTTGCGGCACCAAAATCAGGATCAAAATCTGCATCATCAGGATCATCTTCTGCATGCAATAAGATAAAGAATTCAGTCCCATGAAACAGAATTTCCAAGAGGATATGCATGAAAGTACATAAATTCTGCATTTTCAAGAGGGTATGATGAAAGTACAGAAACTTCTGTGAAACAACACTTCTACATTTCAGAAATGTTTCAGTCTTTCCAAAATGCTTCCAAATTATGAAAGCTCTTTCTGTCGTTTCTGTCATTTTTCTAAAAGTGAACATATTTCCAACTTGGTAAAACATTTTTTCCATTAAAAGGGAAATCTACAATAATATTATTTCTACATACTTTGATGGTTGAATATGATTTGAACACATCATTTATTATTTGTTATTCTTATGGTGATATTTACTCAAGTAAATGGTGTTTCTAACTTGTCATATAAAATTAATAATAAAAAATAATACCCCTAATTTTCAATGTTTACACGTTTCTCTGTCCTATATTTTGATAACTGCCAATATTTCCGCTTCCGTTTTCATCCTACATAGGAGAGTATTGATGACCTCATAGAAAATACAGCAATAGAAAAGAAGTTACCATCTTCCTCTTCCTCTTCTTCATAATCAGCATCACCATCATCATTATTCTCGCCATCCTCATCTTCAGGGTTAGGTATGGCTCTTGAACTCCTAGAGAAATTATTTTTAACAGGTGCAGGTTTCAAATGTAATCTAGAATTCAATCCAGCAGAATGGCCAAATCCTCTATAATGGATAGAGTCACTTTGATCTTCCCCATCCTGCTCATAGTATTCATCGGACAACATTTCATCTGCAGGGACATCTGACTGCCCTTTTTGGCCCTTATTAAGGTCTTTTTGTCCCTCCTCGTCTTCTGATTCTAATGTACCATCCCTTCCATCTGACATGTTATCTTCTGAACCTTCTGCAATTTTATAATCTGATTTTGAATCATGTGCAGAATCAGAGGCTCCTTGCGCACCCAAGGGTTGGCAGTCCTTCCAAAAACTTGAACCCCATTTTCCAGCCTCATTTCTCCTTCCAGGAGGCTGCAAATATGAATTGCTGACACTTACTCCTCCATTGTCAGGAGCAGCATCACCTTCCGTCCTGCCAGCATCTTCCCCTTCGCTTTCATATTGTGCATCAACATTCATGTCAAATTCTCTTTCACTGGCAATCACTTCTATATCTTCACTACCCACCATTCTACCAATTCGGTGTCCCTGACCTTTATCTTCCAGTACGCTGTGTGATACTGTTTGGTTTGAATAGTTCCTGAAAAATGCCATCCTCTTACATGGAATTTCTGCAAAAGAAAAAGAATTACCTCCAACCTCTTAATATAAAAAGAGCTTTCCGCAAAAAACTGTGCAGCAGGTAGCTTCTTTATCAGTCCCCTAGAATCCTCCAGTAGGCCTACAGAAGAATTAAAGGTAATCATCAGTTGTCAGCCATCAACAGATTAACCATAAAAAGAATAATAATAATAAACACAGAAAGGAAACCAGCATCCGAATTCATAGTTCATTGGGTAAAGGCAATCATTTATTTCAGGTGCCAGCTAATGAAATATCAAAGCATTTAACATCAGAACTTGACACATTTACTTATCTATAAGAATTCGAGGAAAGATAAATTAATGTTGAATAAGATTATGATCATACCTAGGAATTGAATGAAACCAAGTAAGCAAATGAAACTTCATAATCAATGCACAAAGAACACTACACTTGATATTTCGCTTTGGAGTTCAAAACCAATAATAAAAGACTGAACAAAACCATAAACAAGTAACTAAGAAAGTTCAAATGAAGCTAGACATGAAATAAGCACAATACTATACTCTATTCAACACACTCTACTAAATTTGCACATAGAAACAGACAGAAAAATATCCTAATAATCTAATCCAATCAAAACACAACCCGGTCAATTAAAAAGAAAGCAAACTACAGATCCATGAGCCAGTAGACGAAATCCAATAAAATAGGTCCACAAAAACTTCAATTCAAAAACCCTAAAGCACAAAAGCCACCTAAAATTTAAATCGGAAGCCTTGAATTCAATTCAATACACATTAAAAAATGGGAAAAAGATTGATATCTAATCAATCAGAGAGCTGACCTTTAAACGTGACACAGAAAAAGAGAGAGAGCGAGAGAGACGAGTGATTCAAGTTTTTGCTAATTTAGGTGAAAAGTTTTATCAAAAAAGTGCGCAGGTTAATAATCGTGCGCACCTTTCAAAATCGCCGGTTAAATTAATTGCCGGCGTTAAAATTTTTATTTGAAACGATAAAAAAGATTTTATTTAAAAGAAGAAGTGTTTCGTGATTCGGTTTAAGAAACAAAGATTCGGATTCGAGGTATGGTTTCGGTGGTGGTGGTGGTGGTGGTAGTGGTGGCTAAGAGGTGCCGGACGGTGAAGTTACGGCGTCGAGATTTTCAAAGGAAGACGATGAGGCGATTTTGCAGTAATCGTGAGAATAAAACAAAAAAAAAAGAAAAAAAAAAAAGAGAGGGTCTGTCTCTAGAGAGATGTTTTATCAAAGGGAAAATAATTTTAAGGTTAGAGATTTGTATGTTTTTATTTTCCCTTGGAGAAACGTGTTTATAGTTTTTATTTTCTTTAATTATCTCTGAAAATCGAAATAATTAATTCTCGAAAGAAAAGGAAATAATTATTTTTCTACAGCGATGCCAATGGGATGAGCCCAAGTGGCGAGGTCTTAAGGCGGTTTGCGATTAATCGGACGGTGAGTGTGAGGCGAGTTTTTGGAGCGCTGTACGCGGCTCGGAGGGTTGAAATTTAAGGGGTGGCTCTGTTACGCTCCGTGGTAAATTTTGTGAATTGACTTATATGCCCTGCCGTTGCTATTTAAATAAGAAGGGCTTTCACCCTTTTAGCAAGATACACGTGTAGAGGGAGAAGGAGAAGATAGGATCGCAAAATCACAGATCCTAAGGTCTTTTTTTTTTTTTTTTTACACTCATCGAATATAAAATTAGCGTTGTTTTATGATAATTTATTTTATGCTTTTTGCGTTTTTTTTATTTTTTTAATAAAATAAAATATTTACTGATCGATAATTTTATTATTTTATTATACAGAATAATATAAATTAAATTTATAAATAAATATTTTATTATTGATTATAATATTATAAAATAATAATAAATAAATAAATTTTTTAATATTTTAAAATTTTATCAATTTTAGAAAAATTATTTGCGTGATAATATAAAATTATTTTAAAAATATTTATTAATTGGCTTTTAGTATCATATAAATTAAGATTAGTATTACTCGTCACATCATTACGCCGGATAAATATTATTATAAAACTCATAATATAAAATATTATATAAATTAATATAATATAATATTTAATTATTTTATGAGTATTTTTAATGGATGTATAGACTTCAATAATAATAAACACATAAATTAATATATCAATAAGAAAATTAAAAATATCATACCTTTTGTTTTTTGACTTTTTGTCTTCAATTTTTATGAAAATTTAGATTGAGTTATTGAACTTTATCATATATATAATGTGAGTAACTCACCAATTTCTTATAGGATTAAAAATATTTATAAAATTATAATAGGATTAGGATTGAATTAGATTAATCACTAATTAATTCTATTAGGATTAGAAGATTAATTACTAATTAATCCTATTAGGATTAGGAAATTAAATTAATTATATATATAATTAGGATAAGATAAGATCAGTAATTACTGATTAATTAAGGATATTTTAGTCAGTTAAAAAATTGTCCATTTCTACTTTTATATATATTAGATTATATATAGCTCTTTTATGAGTATTTTCTTTATCATATATAAATTAGATTTCTTGGATATGAAATTTTTGAAAATAATGTTTCACCAATTGCAAGAGTTTTAGAATTTACTTCCAAATTTCCTGATGAAATTAAGGACAAAAATCAACTTCAAAGATTTTTGGGATGCCTCAATTATGTGTCTGATTTTTTCAAAGATATTAGAATTCTTTGCAAACCTTTATTCAATCGTCTTAGAAAAAATCCAAAACCCTGGACCCATGAACACACTCGAGTCGTACAAACTATTAAACAGAAAATTCGTCATTTACCTTGTCTATCCATACCACATCCAAATGCCTTTCTCATAGTAGAAACAGATACCTCTGATTTAGGTTTTGGGGGTATTCTCAAACAGAGGTTACCTGGTCAAAATACGAGTCTTTGGTTAGATTTCACTCCCGGAGCATGGAATGAAACCCAATCTAAATACTCTACTATTAAAAAGAGCTTTTATCAATTGTTTTGTGTATTACAAAATTTGAAGATGATTTAGTTGGAAAATATTTTTTACTACGTATTGATTGTAGTCGCAAAAATATTTTGGAAAAAGATGTTAAGAATTTTATTTGAAACAAGTTTTTGCCGGATGGCAAGCACTTTTAGGAATATTTGATTTTGATATTGAGTATATTAAAAGTTCTTCAAATTCTTTGCCTGATTTTTTGACAAGAGAAATTTTGCAGGAAATAAATCAAGCTAGTTCTTATGGGCACTCCCATTAAAAAAAAATTATCTCCGGTACCGATTTCGCATTTAAAAGTCTGGACAATCTTCGTTGGTTTCTACCAATGATTTGAAATACTTGACAAAACTCCTTCTACCCCACCTAAACCATCCAACTTTTTACAAGTCATTACAAAACCAGGTTCTTCTAAAACCGAACCACCCAAATATTTCACAAAACCTTAACACCAAATTGTAACTATTCTTGAAAGCGAAATATTCAATGGAAATTTGGAAAATCCCAATTACCAACAATTATTCCAACATATTTTTCCCTCTGGACAATTTTTCATTCCTGAAAGTTCGTACAAACTAAAAAAATTTTACGAACTTATCCTTTTGGACACTCACTCAATAGAAATTGAACATTCATTTGATAAAGACGTTCCTGAAAAGATCTCCTATTCAAAATGCAGAATTTTGAAAGTCCTTACCCTAACCGACTGGAACCAAAATCCTTATACTGCCAAAAAATTTTCTGTTACCTTTACACCTCCTTGTTTCAATTATTTTGATTATAAGAAAGCCTGGTACTATACTTTTTATCTTCGAAATTGGAACCATTCCTGGTTCTTTATGTTTCACAAAACCAACTCAAAAACCTTTCCCAATTGGTTTTCTGATTGGTGGACCTATTTTGGACTATGCCCAGAAATTCTACCTACTAAAATTATGGAAAGATTTACTATCTTTAAAGAAAAATTACCCATTCTTAAACATGACAAATTGATCATTTTTTCTGAAACTTTTAACCTACCTTGGATATTTTCTTGGCAATTCAAGGTTAAACCCTATAAACCCTCTCCAAATGTAAATTCTATTGTCTGCTTAGTTCGAGAATATAGTGTCAAATGGTGGACAAACTGCAAAGACATTCAAGCTAATAAAGAAACTGTTTTGAAACATTTTGCGGGAAAAAATCCCATGATATCTGGCACGAGCCAATCTATGGGACAATTTAACTTTTTATCGGATAAAAGTAAAATTTTAGCAAAATTATCTGGAAATACAACAAAAAAGGAATTCAAAGCAGCCTTGGAACAAGCTTTGTCACAAGTCTCTAGAGATAGTGACAATGAGGACTCTGGAAGCACTAGTGGACCTAGCTTTACTCCTCAAAATGAAGATGATTGCTATAGACTCGACAATTATGACATTATTTTTGACTAAATGGACAAGGAATCTTTTCCTTTTCACAAGTGGAAGAAAACGGACAAAAGAAGATGATAAGGATGAACAAAGTAATGGACAAGAATAATGGACAAAACAAGAAGACAAAATAAGATGATAAAAATAGACAAAGTGGCGGACAAAAATCTTTTCTTTTTGACAAAGTAGTTTAATTATTTATCTTTTGTAATAATGTAACGGACTCAAGCTTGTTTGAAGTCCGAATAGTGTCCTACTTCTTATTATATATAGATGTAAATTAGATGAAGGGAAGCATCACTTGAATGCTTGAGCTATCTTCCCTATAATCTCTTTGTAAAACTTTCTCTCTTCATTAAAAGTTTACATTATTTACTTACTTCATTTCTAACTATTCTTATAATATTAATTATTTCTCAACTATTACGATCCTGCTCCGCAAATGGTATCAGAGCCTAGATATTAAACTCGTAATATTGTTTAAGGTAGCGTTGGTCAGCCTGGTTTTCCGTTGGTCACCTGTCTTCCCAATTATCGGTCAAGGGTCCCGTGAGGTGGTCCCACTATCCTAAACATTATTTACTTGTTTATTGTCTTTGGTAATGACATCGTTGTTTCAGCGAGTTTTAGTAGTCGAGAAATAGTTCCTCCTTCTTCTTCTTCTACTCTTTCCGATTTAAATTCAAGAATTTAATTGCCCAAGGGTCTAATATCTCGGAAATAGAAAATCAGTTACATAATTGGTCCATCCCTAAACAAAATGTTAATAGTATTTATCGAATTGGAACTTTTGATTTTGCACAAAATTATTCTATTAAACAAACTGAACAAACTATTGCTTTAAATAAATCTCATGAAAATTTACATTTACTTTCGTCACTGCATGAACATATTAAAAGAAATTTAATTTTTTACATATAGGCATGGTTCAAATTCGCTAAACCTTTATTTAGAATTGGATTGGACATACCTATTTTCCTTTGTTTAAGAGATGCAAGACATTTGAATTTTTCAAATTCACTTTTGGCTATGGCTGAATCAAATTTAGCCAATGGTCCTGTCTATTTTAATTGTTATCCAAATTTTTCAATTTCATTATTTGATTCAAATATTTTAGACACTTTGATTTTAACTGTTAAAACTAAAAATATGAATTTTGCTGAAAATTCTAAATCTATAGCTGTCATTTATAGGATCTATTATAAAGTAATGACAACAACTATAGATCCTAGAGTAAGACATTCTTTAACAAGAAATGAAACGATTTTATTTGAAGCTAATCCTTTACATTCCAAAATACAAGTCCCCAAAAGACTAAAATGGAATGAGTTGTCGCAAGCTGGAACTTGGGATTTACAAGAAATTAATAAGCCTCAATCTATAGAAAATAATTCTAGAGTTTCACAAATTTTAGAGCAATCAAATGGTTCTGTTCAAATAAGTTTTTCACCTACTTTTTTACCTTCATCTATATTGTCTACTTTTGAAAATTGTAGACCTTCCACACACACAACACGTTTTCCAAATTCTAATACAAATTTACAAGGGGTTGATTTTGAAAATAGGATTCCTCAACCTTTTTACACTGATTCTGTTAATATAGAACAAGATAAAAATTCTGATGAACCTGTTTTGTCACCTTCTAGATCAACTATGGAAAATTTTTCAACTTTAAATATGATTTTTACACCTTTTGAAATAGATAAACCTTTTTTACGATCTGATTATTACCATATAAGAAATCGTGAAAAAGTTTTATGGTTTCAAAATCATTTTTCGAAGGGGGAGAGAGAGACTATTCAAGAAAAATTTTATGAATATTTAAATTCTGTTAAGGTAAATGTTCCGTTTTTTATCTGGTTTGAAATTTATTGTAACAATAATGATATAGAATTTCCTTTTAAAAATATTTTTACAAATGATAGAGTTTCTAAAACTTGGAATACAACCGTAGGAAATAAACAAATTATTTCTGTTCATCCACCTTTAGAAGAAGTTAAAATAAATGTTCATAATCAGGAAATAATTGCTTCACCCTTTAAAAGGATAAACTCTGAGAATGATGACAAACTCCCTTTATTAAAAGAAATTAGAAATGTTCAAAATTAAAATAATTATACAAATCAAATTCTTTTTACAATTGCTTCACAACTTGATATGATAGAGACATCTAGCCTAAATAATTAGGCACCTAGGCCAGGTGGTATACCTATGAAACCTATTTTTCAACCCCATGAGATTCCTGAACAACAATTAATTAAATTAAATGATAAAGATGATATTTTGAACCAAATAAATTTAAAATTAGCTAGTCTGTCCTTGAAAGATAAACCTTCTGTTAGTGTACTTAATTCTGATAATCCTGAACAAAATGAAGTTAATAATTTAGAGAGTCAATTTATTAACGATAAATTTAAAATAAATAAAATATACCATAATAGAGGTTTTGACAAACCTAGGACTAGACATTATTATCCTAGACCTACTCCTCCAGATGTCTTGTTTGAGGAAAGAGTTAGCTTTACTCAAGCAAAATATGATGGAGATTCTGTTTATAAATGGAACTTAGATGGTTTGTCTGAATATCAGATTTTAAATATGTTACAAGAAATGACCATGGCCACTGTGATGAGCCAGATCTGTAAATAATACTGATAAAAAAATAGCTCAGATGTTAATATCTGGCTTCACTGGTCAATTAAAAGGATGGTGGGATAATTACACCTCCTTAGAAGATAAATCAAGGATTCTAAATGCTAGAAAAATAGTTATAAAAACTGAAAATCAAACATCTATTCAAACTGAAGAAGAAGATGCTGTAGCAACTTTACTTTTTGCTATTACAAAATGTTTTATTGGTGAACCTAATCAATATCAAATTCGATCTTCTGAAATTTTTTTAAAACTAACTTGTCCTAAACTTCAAGATTTTCGCTGGTACAAAGATGTCTTTTTAACAAAAGTTTTCTCTAGAACTGATTGTAACCATAGTTTTTGGAAAGAAAGATTTATAGCTGGTTTACCTAAATTATTCGTTGAAAAAGTTAGAACAAGGATTAGAGATTTTTATGGAAATACTATTCCTTATGATACTTTAACCTATGGAGAAATTATTAATTTTATTAATAATGAAGGCTTAGCTTTGTGTACTGATTTGAAATTAAAAGCTAAAATTAAAAATGAATTTTCACAATCTAAAAAAGAGTTAGGAGATTTCTGTTTTCAATATGGCTATGAACGTATTCAAGCCCCTTCCTCAAAAACTAAAAAATATTTGAAAAGAAAATTTTCTAATAGAAATTATAGAAAGAATACTCCGAATTTTCAAAAAACTTCTTCATCCAAAAACATTTCTCAAAATAAAAATAAAAATAAAAATAATAAAAAGGAAGGTCCTCCTGTCTGTTACAAATGTGGTCGTGTTGGTCATTTTAAATCCCAATGTAGGATGAAAGAAAAAATCAATAATTTAGACATTTCTGAAAAACTTAAAGATCAAATGCTTAATCTTTTACTATCTGATACAGATCCTGAAAATTCTGATCTAAGTGATTTTGAAGAAAATGATTTAAATATTTTAAGTGATTCATCCTTTACAAATACTGATTTTGAAACATGTGAAGGTCCTGGAATTTGTACAGGTCCTTGTTGTAATTCAACTTTAAATGTTTTAACAAAAGAAACCCTTTCTGATCTTTTTGAATTAGTTGACAAAATTAATGACCCTTCTGATAGAGAAAAATACTTTTTAAAATTAAGAGATATTTTTTTGCATAACGAAACCCAAAAATCTGAACCTATTCCTTATAACTTAAAAGAAATTTTTCAAAGATTTGACTCAAAATCTTCTAGAAATTCTACACCTAATATTCAAGATTTACAAGAATAAATTAAAAATATAAAACAAGAAATTAATAATTTGAAAAATGAAAATTTAGATTTCAAAGAAAGAATTTTAAAATTGGAACTAAATAGGAAAAATAAAGATATTGCTGAGTCCTCTGAAAATACGAATGATTCTCATATTAATGAATTTTTAGCTCATATTACCAGAGTAAATTTTCATAAATGGTTTATTTTTGTTAGAATTCTTATAAATGATTTTAAAATTGAGACGATTGCTTTAGTTGATTCTGGAGCAGATCAAAATCGAGGAAGGAATTGTACCTACAGTTTTTGAAAAAATAACTGAAAAATTACATACTGCTGATGGTTCAAGAATGCAAATAAATTATAAGCTTTCTAAAGTTAAAATTTGTAATGATGGATTATGTTTTTACACTTCTTTTATTCTAATAAAAAATCTATCTGCTACTGTTATTCTTGGAACTCCGTTTTTAGCATTACTTTATCCTTTCACAGTTGACACACACGGTATCAAAACTAGATTATTAGGAAAAGAAATTTGTTTTAAATTCATCTTCTCTGAGCAAGAAAAAGACATAAATGTTTTGAAGAAAAAATGCGTTTTTAATGATCTTATTAGTCAAAAGAAAAAACAAATCGCTTTTTTAAACAAAGAAATCTTATCTTTAAAGATTAAAGAAGAGTTAGACCTTAATGTGACAAAAGCCAAAATAAAAGATATTGAGAATCTCTTTACTAAAGACTTATGTGCACCTGTCCCAAATGCCTTTTGGAATAGAAAAAAACATGTGATTTTTTTACCTTATGTTAAAGATTTTTCTGAAAATGACATACCAACAAAATCACATGTTATACATATGAATACAGAACTTGAAAATCATTGTAAAATGGAAATTGATGAGTTATTACAAAAAGGATTAATTCGTAATTCTAGTTCTCCTTGGAGCTGCTCTGCTTTCTATGTGTATAATGCAGCTGAGAGAGAACGTGGTGTACCCAGACTTGTCATAAATTATAAACCTTTAAATAAAGTTTTAGAATGGATTAGATACCTTTTACCTAACAAAAGAGATTTGTTGAAAAAACTTTATGACTCAAAAATTTATTCTAAGTTTGACATGAAATCTGGTTTTTGGCAAATCCAAATTGATGAAAACGATCGTTACAAAACTGGTTTTAATGTTCCTTTTGGTCATTATGAATGGAATGTCATGCCTTTTGGATTGAAAAATGCACCATCGGAATTTCAAAGAATTATGAATGACATTTTTCGTGATCATCAATCATTCACCATTGTTTACATAGATGATGTCTTAGTCTTTTCAAATTCATTAGCACAACATTTCTCTCATTTGCATAAATTTTACAATATAATTAAGCAAAATGGTTTAGTTGTTTCTGCACCTAAAATGAAATTATGTCAGACAAAAATTAGATTTCTTGGACATGAAATTTTTGAAAATAATGTTTCACCAATTGCAAGAGTTTTAGAATTTACTTCCAAATTTCCTGATGAAATTAAGGACAAAAATCAACTTCAAAGATTTTTGGGATGCCTCAATTATGTGTCTGATTTTTTCAAAGATATTAGAATTCTTTGCAAACCTTTATTCAATCGTCTTAGAAAAAATCCAAAACCCTGGACCCATGAACACACTCGAGTCGTACAAACTATTAAACAGAAAATTCGTCATTTACCTTGTCTATCCATACCACATCCAAATGCCTTTCTCATAGTAGAAACAGATGCCTCTGATTTAGGTTTTGGGTGGTATTCTCAAACAGAGGTTACCTGGTCAAAATACAGAGTCTTTGGTTAGATTTCACTCTGGAGCATGGAATGAAACCCAATCCAAATACTCTACTATTAAAAAAGAGATTTAATCAATTGTTTTGTGTATTACAAAATTTGAAGATGATTTAGTTGGAAAATATTTTTTACTACGTATTGATTGTAGTGCTGCAAAAAATATTTTGGAAAAAGATGTTAAGAATTTTATTTCGAAACAAGTTTTTGCCAGATGGCAAGCACTTTTAGGAATATTTGATTTTGATATTGAGTATATTAAAAGTTCTTCAAATTCTTTGCCTGATTTTTTGACAAGAGAAATTTTGCAGGGAAATAAATCAAGCTAGTTCTTATGGGCACTCCCATTAAGAAAAAATTATCTCCAGCCGATTTTGCGGCTAAAAAGTCTGGACAATCTTCGTTGGTTTCTACCAACAGATTTGAAATACTTGACAAAACTCCTTCTACCCCACCTAAACCATCCAACTTTTTACAAGCTGTTACAAAACCAGGTTCTTCTAAAACCGAACCACCCAAATATTTCACAAAACCTTAACACCAAATTGTAACTATTCTTGAAAGCGAAATATTCAATGGGAATTTGGAAAATCCCAATTACCAACAATTATTCCAACATATTTTTCCCTCTGGACAATTTTTCATTCCTGAAAGTTCGTACAAACTAAAATTTTTTTACGAACTTATCCTTTTGGACACTCACTCAATAGAAATTGAACATTCCTTTGATAAAGACGTTCCTGAAAAGATCTCCTATTCAAAATGCAGAAGAATATAGTGTCAAATGGTGGACAAACTGCAAAGACATTCAAGCTAATAAAGAAACTGTTTTGAAACATTTTGCGGGAAAAAATCCCATGATATCTGGCACGAGTCAATCTATAGGACAATTTAACTTTTTATCGGATAAAAGTAAAATTTTAGCAAAATTATCTGGAAATACAACAAAGAAGGAATTCAAAGCAGCCTTGGAACAAGCTTTGTCACAAGTCTCTGGAGATAGTGACAATGAGGACTCTGGAAGCACTAGTGGACCTAGCTTTACTCCTCAAAATAAAGATGATTGCTATGGACTCGACAATTATGACATTATTTTTGACTAAATGGACAAGGAATCTTTTTCTTTTCACAAGTGGAAGAAAACGGACAAAAGAAGATGATAAGGATGAACAAAGTAATGGACAAGAATAATGGACAAAACAAGAAGACAAAATAAGATGATAAGAATGGACAAAGTGGCGGACAAGAATCTTTTCTTTTTGACAAAGTAGTTTAATTATTGGACAAAGTGGCGGACAAGAATCTTTGCTTTTTAACAAAGTAGTTTAATTATTTATCTTTTGTAATAATGTAACGGACTCAAGCTTGTTTGAAGTCCGAATAATGTCTTACTTCTTATTATAAATAGATGTAAATTAGATGAAGGGAAGCATCACTTGAATGCCTGAACTATCTTCCCTACTATCTCTCTTTGTAAAATCTTCTTTATTCAATAAAAGTTTAAATTATTTACTTACTTCTTCTCTTTTATCTTGTTCTATTATTAACTATTTCTCTATTATTCTGATCCTGCTCCGCAGATGGTATCAGAGCCTAGATATTCTGGCACGAGCTAATCTATGGGACAATTTAACTTTTTATCGGATAAAAGTATGCAAATGAGAGAAATGTTGTGCTAATGAATTTGAAAAGACTAAGACATCATCTATGTAAACAATGGTGAATGATTGATGATCACGAAAAATGTCATTCATAACACACAACACGTTTTCCAAATTCTAATACAAATTTACAAGGGGTTGATTTTGAAAATAGGATTCCTCAACCTTTTTACACTGATTCTATTAATATAGAACAAGGATTAGGATTAGGAAATTAAATTAATTATATATATAATTAAGATAAGATAAGATCAGTAATTACTGATTAATTATAAGGATATTTTAGTCAGTTAAAAAATTGTCCATTTCTACTTTTATATATATTAAATTATATATAGCTCTTTTATGAGTATTTTCTTTATCATATATTAAGAATTCATGAAAATATATTGACCACATGATGTAATTTATTTGCAATAATTCTACTAATAAAATATTATAATAATAATAAATACATAAATTAATATATCCATAAAATAAAATAAAAAATATCATACCTTTTTATCTTTTGACTTATTGTCTTTAATTTTTGCGATTTTCGTATTGAGTCATTTAAATTTCATTATAGGTATACATATAGGGTGAGTAATTTATTAATTTCTTATAGGATTAGGAATGTATATGAAATTATGATAGAATTATGATTTGATTATATTAACTATTAATTAATTCTATTAGGATTAGGAAATTAATCACTAATTAATTTTATTAGGATTATAAAATTAAATTAATTACAAATAGAATTAGAATATAACACTGATTAATAAAAATGGTATTTTAATCAGTTAAAAAATTCTCCCTTTTTTGTACTTTTATATATTTATATATATTATAGATAGATAGATAGATTACTAATTTTTAGGATTAGAAATTATTATATAATTAAGAAATTACTTAGAATATCAACTTATTAATTAATAAAAAATTAAAAATATAATTTAAATATTACTTTTTAGAATTAGATTCACTGTTTAATTAGAAAACTGATTTGTTAATTAATAAAATACTAATACTTTTAATTAAAAATCTATTTTTTTAGAATTATGATTATTTATTAATTATTAAGTTATTAAAGAATAAGAAAATTATATATAAGCTTGAATTTCATGTGTCAAAGAATAAGTACAATGTATCAAAATAAAAATATTATGTGTCAAAATATAATTACGCATGTCAAAAATATTTGACCAATTACATATTTATGCCCCTGAACTTTAGTTATTTAGTCAGTTTAACTTTCTAATTTTTGATTTAACCTAAAAAAAATACCTAAACTTGCTTTTCTATGATATTTTAATACTTTTTTGAGATTTTTCTTCACTCAATTCGTCCACATGTATTTCACAAAGATGTTTAAATATTACTAAAAAATAAAGTTAATTAGATGTTTAGATGTAAAAAAAAGTAAAATCTAGGTGTTTATTAGGTTAAATCAAAAGTTTAAGTGTTAAACTGACTAATCGTTATAAATTCAGGGGCATCAATTTGTATTTAGGCAAAAAAGCTTATCTCTCGTAATTTAATATATATATACATATAAATAGAATTGTTATGGAAAGATAATTATTGATTGTTTAGTAAAAATTAGGATTTTTTTGTACTAATGATAATTAGAATTAATATTTTTATATATTTAATCAAGGCCTAATAGCCTAAACAATGTAAATTTTTACGCAATCTTGTTATTTTGGCTAATTCTTTAAAATTATCAATTTAGCCACGATTTAGTAAATTAAGTACAATTTTAGCTTAATTGAGTTTGGAAAGATAATTATTGATTCTTTAGTAAAAATAAGGATTTTTTTGTACTAATGATAATTAGAATTAATATTTTTATATATTTAATCAAGGCCTAATAGCCTAAACAATCCAAATTTTTATGGAATCTTGTTATTTTGGCCAATTCTTTAAAATTGTCAATCTAGCCACGATTTAGTAAATTAAGTATAATCTTAGCTTAATTGAGTTTTTTGTCAAAATCTAGCAATGTGAATAGTGACATGAACGCTAATTAGAAAATAAAAAATCGAAATTGATGGGTCCTAATGGCATTATTTATACATGTTACTTAATTTTAAATTCTCATTTCTTAAATTGCATCCACGTTACCGTCCATGTTGCTTAATTTTGACTAGTAACTCAATTTAACCAAAATTGCATTCAATTGGCCAAATCATGGCTAAATTGACAATTTTAAAAAAATTAGCCAAAATAGAAAATTATCATAAAAATTTGAATTCTTTAAACTATTAAGTTTTTAATTAATTAAGATTTTATTATTTTATTAAAAGATATCTCTACTATTAATAAACAACATATTCTTTTATTTTTACCTTTCAAACTTATATGGTCATGTGATGTGAGTCATCACTATGCAATTCTGGCAATTCCATGCATCACACTAGATATATTTTATATTCATAGAGTATTAATTGATATAAATTGTATATAAATATTTAAGGGTATTTAGAGTTTTATTGATATGTTTATATATATAATATGGTATAAAAATGTGTTTTATCTCACTTTAGTTTTCTTGTCTAAATTCAGAAAATAATCGCCAAAAAGGAGAATTTGAGCTAAAAATGCACTAATGGGCGTTAATTGGACTACGGCTATTAAAGGCTTGAAAATCAGACACGTGGGTTATTAATAGTTTGGACCTAGCTTAATTCATTAAGGCCTAAAAAGGGGGGGGAGGGGAAGGTTTAAGTAATTATTATATAATTAGTGGATACTTATTTTTTGAGTTGTTTAGGACAGTAAGGAATAAACTATAGGAGTTGTGTGTTGAGAAAAGAACTCTAAAAAGAGAATCTCTACAAGGAGTTGAGGTTAATTAAAACGGGGAGTTTTTTTGGCTATTGAGAATGTGTGGAGAAAAGGGTTCTATTATTTTCTGCAAAAATTTCTGGAGTTCATCATCTTTTACATCTAGCTAGCTTGTGTTGCATCATTCTTTGAAGAATTAGATAAGCTTTTCGAAGACGTGGAGAAAGAGGACCAATCTTCTTCATTCCTTGAAGAGCCTTTGAACTTTGAGGGAGTTTTAGTTTTTTGTTTTATGAATCTTAAGTATTTCTATTTAATTACAATGATCGTTGGATTAAGTATGTTAGGCTAAGTCTCATAAGTGTTTAGTTTGACTTTTTACTTATGTATGAACCTTATATATTTTGAGTTTACTAAATGATTTCTTTGCCTTCATATGTTCATTAGTTTCATCTATTATTATTAGTTGACCATCATATCAATTTAGTAGTAATATGTGTTATGAAAATCTTTAGGTTAAAAGTATTAGAAACATCATCTTTACTTTAATTTATGTTGGTATAAGAAACCTAAGTTGCATCATTAGCTTGAATGATTTAGGGAAAAAGATACATCACAATCTCATTTGTTATATTAGGGCTTAAAGGAATTAAGGGAATTACTAAGTAAAAGCTAGACTAAATGTTGTTTTATCATATAATTTATATTAATCATTCTAGTTGCATATTTATTTTCTTTTATTAAACTAAAGATCATTCTCAAAACATCGACTTAGAGTGTTTATATTTATTTTCAGTGTTTTGTGTGATAATTGGTCTTTATAATATATGTTCTACAATTCCTTGTGAAATCTACCTCGTGGTGAGCTTGCCCGAACTACCATTCGGTTCGTACACTTGCGAGTACTAATTTAGACACATCAATAATTCACTTTCCAAGCATTTTAGTGGTGAAATTTGAGACATGCAAGACTCAAAATCTTATACTAAAAAGCATGAAGTTACGAGTCCTCTTCAAGCATAATATCGAGAATGCTGATTGAGTGAGCAATTCAATAAGAAATCTCATGTACAAGAGATATACCAATATCAATTCGATCCAAAAAAAAATCTTAAAATTGGAATAATTTCGAGAGATTGGGTATGATTTTAATAGAAAAGTAGTCCTCCTAGTTCTTCTCAAACCATTATTATATTCTTAAATTCTTACAAATAAATTATACGAACCTAATAATTTTAGGAATCATGGGCAGTGAATTTCACGAACTTAACAATCTTATAGATCATTGCATTGAAGTTAAAAAATAATAATTTCAATTTCAATTATTATTTTATTTTATAATTTGAATTTCAAAAATTGTTTTTCAAAAAAAGGTAAATTTATGATTTTTTTTCAAAAATAGATTTGAAAAGAATTTTGAAAAAAAATAGTTTATAAGAAATAAAAAAAAAAGTAATATATTAAAATTTAAAAAATATAAACTTGCATTTTTACATCCAACCATTAAACTCAAAGGCCCATCTTAATTTTTCAACTTTTTGATTTGTATGTAGGTGAATAAATTTATCATGTATGGTGAGACTATTCTTACCGCCAGAGACAAGGGGTAAGAAGTTGAAGTGTTAAGAGGAGGTTTCTTATGATTTACTTCGTAAATTAAAAATAAATGTTCAATGCATATAATCAATTTTAGTGACATGAAAAAAGGAAACAACTTTGTTATATTAAAGGGTCCCGTCCTTAAAAAGTAAAGGAATTGATCAATTTCTTCGTGCCCGCGTTGTGTTAAATTATACTAGTAAATTTTTATATTTTTAATAATTATTTTAATATTTAATCTTTTAACTCTTTTAAATTATTATATTTTTAATTTAAAAATAGATGTTAAATATAAATTAAATGTCTAATGGATTAAATATTTTAATATTCTTGAAATTTATTAAAATATACTACTAAATTCTTCTGTTTTCATAATTAATTTTAACAATTTTTTCGTTTTATTACTTTAGACTATTACATCCTTCAATTAAAAATAATATCAAATAAAATTAAAATACTAATTTACTTTCATTATTATTACTATGTTAATATTTTTCATGATAGTTAACTCCAAGCTTTATATATATAATTTTTCTAGAATTTATTTATATATTAAAAATGTGAATAAATTATAATTCTTTTACCTAACTTAATATTAATTAACTTGATTAATTACAAAAAATATTATCTTGTAAAATATTTTCATATAATTTTATATAAGGTATTTTCTTTAGTTAAAGTATCTTAGTGCAAATCTTGATTTCTTTAAATTCCTCTAATAATTTATAACTTTAACTTTTAAATATTGAAGTATTTAACTTTTAAATATAGAGTCTAACAAAATTTAAATTTTTTAATTAAAATAATTAAAATCATAAATTTAGATTAATTATTTGAATATTTCTAAAAATGATGTTAAAATTAATTATTAAAGATAGAGGTGTCTATTAGTACAATTTGATAAAATTTAGGGACGTTAAAGTATCTCTACTTATAAGGGTAGAGCTGGTATTTTAGATAAAAATAACGGTTATTTAACGGAAAAATTTGATGGAATAATGTAATAGTTAATGTCATTAAATGAGAGATATATAAAAATTAATTATTAGAAATAAAGGGACTTATTAGTATCATATGACAAAATTCAGAAACGTTAAAATATTTAACCCTTTTTTGAATTAATATGACCATAACAAATTTAGACGGTCTAAAACAAGTATTAATAAAAGTGATTTTCATGTCAAATGCAAGTGGGAATATGCAAAAGGAAAACATATTTCTTTACTTTCTTTGGCAATTAGCTAAAAAATATGTTGGATCATTGTTGATATTTGAAAAAAATAAATTATTTATTTTTATAAAAATTAGCTATTTCCTTATGATAGTTTATTTTATAATTTTTTAGTTTTTTTTTAAACTTTAGCATACATAATATATTGAAAAATAGAATATCTTCTTATTTAGGAAGATTATCACTAATGATTTTGTGATGATTAGGATCATATCATTTCCTTATTTGCAATTATCAGGATAATTATCTAATTTTCTTTATGTTTAGATTATGTTTATTAAATAAGCAAAATTATAATCTTTGTTTTATTTGAAACTTGATAATCATTTTTGCAGATTTAGCGTTTACAACTCGATCTTGCGGCAAAATTAAAGGCTTCTATTTGGATTCAGTTTCTTAGAATGATAAATTCAAGATCTCGGGATTTGATTCTTTTAGAAAATTATTTTTCTTTATTATTATCAAGAATATTAATATATTGTTAATTTCTTACAAGTGAGTCATATGTATCTGATAATATAAACTTAAAGGTCAATTCTCATTTTTCAACTTTATGATTTATTTGTAGGTGAACAGATTGCTTAAGAGAATGGGAAAGTAAAAGAAATCTAAATTTTCAGGCCAATAAAATTAGACATATTTTTTTCTATTTTTGTTTGGTTATAATATTTTTCAAATATTGAAAGAGTTATGACTTAAGGTTCTTTTATAATGGCTCTTTGGAAATTTGAGACTATAAGTATCCCTTCATTATTGATCAACAAACCTTATTTAACATAAAACTATTGCACTTTGAAGTATCACCTTTTGTATTGATTTTTGTTGTATTTATTATATTGTTTTTGATTGTTAGAAGAGCATTAATAGATTTTATAGGTTTTGAATATTGGCCTTACACACTTGGATTGAGTTTCAAAGTTAACTTAATGTGAGAAAACTCTTATAAGGCTATGTGCTTGCCTTAAACGCAAGTTATAAGGTTTGATGTGAACCCAAACATTAAATTTGGGAGTGTGTTTAGGAAAACTCGTAGTGTTAGTAAAATTGTTAGTTAGTGAATTCTCAATCAGAGATTGAAGAGTGGATGTAGGGTTGATTAACAAGTAAATTACTATAAATTCTTGTGTCTCATTATTCTCCTTTTCTTTATCTCTTCTATTTTCATTTAGTCAAAATTTTAGCATTCAAATGTTTAACCCTCTTCCCCCCTCCCCCTCTTTTCTCGGTACTTATTGGAAGAATACATATGAAATTATTAATAAAGTATACTTTTTCAATAAGATCTGTCATTGATATAATCTAGAAATAAATTGATGGAAATCAAAAGATTCTACTATACTCCCCACAATAGCTTATCTTAAATATTTAAACTACTATTACAAGTCAAGTCAACATTAGAGAAATGTAAATTATGGATATTATTAGAGAAGTTATTAAAAGAGACAATATTATAATCAAAATTACTACTCAATTTGATCATAGATAGGTGCCTCCTATAAAAAGAAAATTCCTTGTAGTAATCTTTAATAACAACATCATTGAAGTTAAGACTATCAAAAACAATTATTGAGGTTATTAAAAGCAATTGTTAAGGACTTATTAATAAAATTAATAAAACTTATGCTAGTAAATATATAAACATAATCAAAGCATACTTTTCTTAAAGTTTTAGTATCTAAAAAAATATAATCCTTAAAGGATATACTTAACTAAATAGAAAAGGTCCAACTCTATAATTGCAACTGAAGACTATGATATACCTCTAAATAAATATCCTAACGAAAAATCAAGGGTACAAAGGGTCAATTTGCCCCGTGAACTTATGTACAAGGGTCAAATACATCTAATTTAGACTTTTTCAGCAAATAGCCCCCTAAACTTATGTCCAAAGATCAAATATATTTAATTTAAATTTTTTCAGCAAATACCCCTTGAACTTATATCCAATGATCAAATACATCCACTTTAGACTTTTTAAAAAGTGAAATAACATTAGATTTTTAGTGTAATACCCGAGATTTTCTTTTAATAATAATAATATTAGTAATAGTTAATAAATGAGTTTTTATTTAAATTTATTTTACTTTATTTTTATTTGATTTAATTGGAATGATTTAAATAGAATTTTAATGCTATATAACATAAGGGGGTTATTTTGTATATCTATTTTTTTATTTTTAAGAAATTAGTTAAAGTAAATTCTTTGGAAAATGGATTATATTTTCGGTCATTAAATTTTCCACAATATGAATGTATAAATTAATTTATATATATTTGAAGGTTATGAAAGAATTAGTAAAGAATATTTTATAAAGAATTATTGGAGAAATGACATTTTACTTAGCTAATGGTGTTAATTTTAATTGAAAAATATTTAGCAAATTGATTAATTAAATTAATTGTATGTTAGGATTAAATTAAAAATTTATCTTGGAATAAGGATTTAAAATATAATTTTATTAATATGAGATTTTAATGAAAATTTGTATGGTTGGTATTTTTGTAATTAAATGTGTTGGCAAGGGCATTTTGATAATTTTATATTTAAAAGCAAGGGTAAATAAGTAATTATATATTTTTAATAATTCCAATTTTAACCCAAAATTAAATAGTTAGGGGCTTAATTGAAAAGCTAAAAATAAGTTTAAGGATTAATTAGAAATTTTACAGGGCGAGATTGTTAGTAATTAAAAAAAGTTGAGGGACTAAATGGTAAAGAAGAAAAGTTTAGAGACTAAATGTCAATATAGGGAAGAAAGAAAAGAAAAGGAGAAAGAAAAGAATCGGGAGAGATTGAGATCGCGCGGGGAGAAGAAGATCGGCTGTGTGGTCGTCGGTGGCCGATTGTTTAGGTGCAGTGGAGCTGGCCAACAAAGCGGCTAGCGCTGGTGAGGGTGGCGGCAGCACTGGCGACAGGGAATGGCATCGCCAGGCAGTGGAAGAGCACGAAGGAGGTAGCGGCTTTCGGACGCCATTCATGGCGTTTCTGGCGGCTTTGGCGGGCGACTTAGGTAGCGATCGACTTCCCTCGGCCTGAGCTTCATTTTAGCAGTGGTGGTGTCGCAAATGGTGGCTGGAGTTGGAAGTTCACGATGGAAAGAGAAAATGGGTGGCAACCGAATTTTTTGGCTTTTTCGGCGAGTTCCAGCGAGGGATGGCCGATCAAAGGACATATTCGAACTCTTCTCAGCTCAAGCTTTTCAATGGCGTCGGTTTCGCGGCGATCGAACTCCGCTTGAAAATCAACGGCCGAGATCATTCGTGGAATCAGAAGATCGGAAGCTGGGATCGTCATCAGAGTATTGTTTCAAGTCCGTTGGTGCGTTCGGATCATCGATCGGACTTCGGCGGCTAGAGGCGAGTTGACCGAGCGATCAAGCATCTCAGTAATTCTCTGGCCCGTTGATTTTAGAATTCATTAATAATAATTTATATGTTTATTTATTGTATTGAGTTTTATAAAAGTTATGTTAGGTTTATTAGTTAAAATAAATAATTTTCAGACTGTCTGCCAAAAGCCGTGATTGTGTTGTGTTGCAGAGTTAGAAAAATTAATGCAGTTTTAGTGACCCGACTCCCGTTAGTTTATCGATGTATATTTGAAGTGTTTTCTGGCAAGTCCTGGATCTGTTATACAGGGGGTAAATGTTCATAATTTAGGGGAGGTTCTATCGGATTTTCAGTAGAATTAACCCGAGTCGAAAAAATTTTAGACAGTCAGTCATAGCAGTCTAAGCCTAGGTTTAATAGTCAAATATTTTACTTCTTTTGATTAAATTATTTCCATGATTAGATAAATCCATCAGTTCGGCTCGCTCCACCCTAGACATCGGAGCAGAGCTAGGAGGTCGTTAGAACTGTGAGTTAAAATGATATATCTGCTTACGTGTCTCATGCTAAGATTTTTACGTAATATCTGTAATTCAATTATTAATATTTTAATTATTTATTTATTTACTATTTATTTATGTTTCATTTCTACATTATGGCTATTGTGATTGCATGTTGACTCGAGATGAGACGGCAGTAGAACATATGACACCTAATGGGTTGCATCAGGACCGCATGCGCACCGGTATGAGTTTTGAGTCAAGTAATAGGAGAATGGTTTATGGTTTGTCCTGGTCGAGTTTATTTGCCCTGGTCGAGTTTAATTCTCTGGGCTGAGTAGAGTGAGTTGCCGAAGTAAAGGTCCCTGGTCGAGCATTGCTCTCTAGGCACTAGCTTAGTTGGAAAGTTAAGTGATCAGACTAGATTTAAGGATTCTGGTCGAGCTTCTCTCTCTGGGCGCCAGTCCTGTTAGAAACGAGAGAACCGAAAGGCTGAGACTGTTTAGCAATGGGGATTAGGGTTCTACTGAAGTACTCTGTCTCGTGGTATGTGAAATTTATTTCTATTTAAGCATGGCGTAATGCGTATATTTTTGCATGACTTAATATTTATTTTAAATTAAACAAATATGTTATTGAAGTGTTTGTAATTATTTTTGGATATATGATTTTAACTCGCTTCTGAGACTGACAGTCTCAATTTAACTGTTTTTCAGGTGTGGTTAGTTTTTCCGTAGTACTTTTCATCTAGCAGCTTGATTGCTTCATCTTCGGGTTAATGTAATTGATATTATTTGTAATGTTGACTTTTATAATTCTAGAATCTCTGCAGTAGAAATTTCAAATTTATTATTTTGTAATTTCATGTAAATTTCGGTCTTGCCTATTCATGCTGGCAATCCACATTCAAAATGTGTAGAACATGATGGTTAAGGTTGTTTGTGGATCAGTGCTATTAGATTGAGATTTGATAAGTTAGTGATTGGTCAGGCTTACTATGGGATTTAGTGGCCTTATGCCTACCCATTCCCTAGTGCCGGTCACGAGTCCACATATCGGGTCGTAACATTTAGATTTTGATGAATTATAAAATTCAAAAATTATATTTATTCATTAATTTACTAATACTATATCTAGTGAGGCGCTATACAAGAACGTATTTTGGTGAAATTTAGATTTTGAATCTAACTGATCTAAAAAGGACAAGTATTAAATAAGTCAAATTTCAACTTCTAAGAATTAAATAAGTTAATTTTAATTTTCTTAACAAATAGGCCTATAACTTGTCATTTTTAGGTCAATTATATTTGAATTTTAGATTTTATCAAATACGCTTTTGTATATTACATTACTAGATATTGTATCAAAATTATTAAAATAAATATTATTTTTAATTTGGATGTATTTAACTTTTGGACACAATTCAAGGGGGTATTTGTTGAAAAAATTTAAATTGGATGTATTTTACCATTGAACATAAGTACAGGTGGCTATTTGCTGAAAAATTTTAAATTAGACATAAGTTCAAGGGCAAATTAACCCTTTGTCCAAAATCAGGGGGATTCCAATTGATCACATTTTCAAACAAGCTAAGGGTTGAAGGTGGTTTTAAACTTAATTTTTGGGATAAATATTATTTACTTCTTTGGTTTGACATATAATATTAGTCCCCCAATAACATTTTAAAAATATATAATAATCCCCCTTTTACCTTACAAATATATAATAATCTCACTTTTATTTTACCATATGATACCACCACCTTCTGTTAAGTTTTTAGTTAATCAATCGTTAAAATTAATTTAAATGACAAGATGCCCTTAAAAATATTATATTAATGCCCCTAAACAAAAAAAGAATTCTTAATTTTTATTTTTATTTTTATTTTAATAAATTTTTTTCTTCCTTTTTCTACCTCAAATTCACTACTTTTTTCACTGTCGCTAACAACACTATCACCACCATTTTAGCCTTTTGGATTTTCTTTCTTCCATCTAAAAAAATTTGCACAAGAACATCTCATTTTACATTTCTTTTCCTTTTTACTGTTGTACACAAGAAAGGGGAAAAAAGAAGAAGCTGACATTGAATAAGCAATCTACTGCCTAGCTGCCCAGCAATCCGCTAGTGACCATAAAATTTGAACCATCGACGAAACCAAACTGTATTAATGGTCTTTGAAGATCTGAGATGGCGATTGGTTGGTTTGAGTGGGATAATGAAAGCTTCTGTGTTATAGATATGCTTGAACAAAGGTGGTATTTGAGTGGGTTAATAGAAGCTTTTTGTGTTAGTGGGTAAGCATGAAAGGCTTGTGTAAATGTATAAATGGTCTTTTTCATGCTTTTAGTTGTATACTGAGACATAAAAAAAAAGAGGAGAAATGAGTTCTTAAATGATTTGCCTTGGATTGTGTTTGATTTTTGGTCTATAAGCTTTAAGATCTTATGGTAGTGATGAATAATGTAAAGAAAAGATGGCACTGTTGACGAATGACTTGTTAATTGTTTTTTCTTTTGATTTTATTTTAAAAGAAAGTAGTAAAAGAAAATGAGAAATGAGAGTATATTCATCATTTTACTTTGAAATAATAGTTTCTTCTGAGAATATACTTTGAAATGATAGTTAACTAATGGAAAAGGTTAAAATATAATATAGTAAAATAAAAGGAGATCTTAATATATTTTAAAACTTTAGGGAGGAACTAGTATATTATGTAAAACTTAAGGGGGTAAATAGAATTTATCCGTAAGTTTTTCATTGAGTGAAGAGAATGTGAGTAATATCATGTTATCATCTATGGTTGAAAGAGAAAATGGTAGAGACACCTTTATTGTTAATTAATCTGTGAATAGAGAAAGCCAGTTGAAAGCTTATAAGGAAACCAATTATTGAATGGCAAAAGCCACTCCTCATTATCAATACCTCTCAGCAGAGTTTGAGTTAGAACTCGAAAATCAAATCTAACTTGCTCAAAATCTGATTTGTTTAAATTTTATATTTTAATAAGAAGTTAAGAATTTGAATTTGAAATGATTCAAGACCAAAATCGTCCAAATTTAAAATGACTGAAACTCGAAAGAATTTGAGGCTAGGACTGAATCAATCTAAATCCGACAATAGTTAAAAATCAAATATAATATGAAAGAGAAATAATCCAAACTCAAAACTAACACAACTTAAAACCTAAAATTATTCAAATTTATAAAAAGATTCCAAATGCAAAATGACTCTAATCACAATTTTTAATTAAAATAATAATTATTCTAATCATAACATTTTTAGGACAATTAATTATCATGTTTATAAACAGTAACTTCTGACATTAAACTTTTCATATATTTTATTTAAATTAAAATTTAAAAAACATATTTTATACTTTTATTTCTAAATTTCTAGTCTTTAAAAATATACATTTGTAAATTGTTAATTATTAAACAAAATAACTAGCTTGAATATATATATATATATAAAATATAATTCAAAAGATATTATTTAAATATGTATAAACAAATCAATTTTAAATACATTGAATCTATATTGAGAGTTAAATAAATCTATAACTCTACTAAATGTCAAGGCCAACTCGAGAACACATATAACTCTCTTTTCCTTGTTCCATTTAGGGAATTCTTTATTTAAATAATAATTATAAACTTTTAAAAAGCTTATAGTTACCATTTACAAATGGTACCATTTTAAGAATGTTTGAATAGAAAAAGTGTGACCATCTTAGAATCCTAAACTAATTAGGCTGAGGTTCCATATTTTAATTTTATTTACTTTACACAAATGTATAATTTTTTCATTGCATGTTAAATTTAGGTCAAATCCCATAATCCTCATTAGTTTCGAGACTAGATGTTTAAAATTGGAATTTTACTTGTGTTTGTTTTCTAATAATACAAGTTTATTAGTAAAAACTGTAAATGTCAATCATAAAATTACAGGTTCGTAAGTTAACAATTGGTTCATGAATTATAAACTATAAATTTATTACAAGTATACTTGAAGTTTATATATAATTTCCTAGAAGCTTATAAAAATATACAGATTTATAGGTTAAAAACAAAAGGTTCATAATATATAAACTATTAAGTTCATTATATGTACAATTACAATACATAGATTATAGTTTAGAAATTCATACTTTGAAAAGCAGATCCGTATTTTAACTTATGAATTTACAGTACATAACTGATGAACCTATAAGTAATATTTAATGATCTTGTTGTTTATAATTATATTTAACATTAAATCTTCAATGAACCTACAATTTTATATTTAATGAACTTACAATTTATGTCTAATGAACCTAATGAATATGCGTGATAGTGAAAATTCAATGTCATAAAAAAAATAAATATGATATTTTATAAAAAATAGAACTATCCTTGAAGTCATTAAAAAAAACTACTAAAAGATGTTAGAATTTGTAAATAAAAATTATATTGAAAATTTTAAATCATAAAACCAAAGCTTCGTAAGTCAACAACAAGTTCATAAATTATAAACCATAAATTCATTACAAATATACTTAAAGTTTATATATAATATCCTAGAAGTTTATAAGAATATATAGATTTGTAGGTTAAAAACAAAAGGTTCATAAGTTATAAATTATAAATTCATCACACATGCACTTGATATTCATAGATTATAGTTTAGAAATTTCTAATTTGAAAAATAGATTTATATTTTAACCAATGAATTTACAATTTAGAACTAATGAATTTATATTTTATATTTGATGAACCTATAAGCAATATTTAATGATCTTGTTATTTATAACTATAGTTAATAGTAAATCATTAATGAACCTACACCGTACTACCAATGAATTTACAATTTATATCTAATGAGTCTATAATTTATGTCTAATAAACCTAATAAATATGCATGACAATGAAAATTCAATGTTATATAAAAAATAAATATGATATTTTATAAAAAAATAGAACTATCCTTGAAGTCATTAAAAAAACTACTAAAAAATGTTAGAATTTGTAAATAAAAATTGAATTGAAAATTTTATACAAATAAAATTTTAGTTCTTTATTATTTCTGTTAATATGTATTATACTAACATTATTATAAGAATCAATTACTAATAAAATCATTAATTTTTAAAATAATCAATATTTAATGAAAATAAAATTAATTTTAGAACTTAATACTTAATAAAATTATTAATTTACCAAATATCAAATATAAAATTATATTGTGAAATTTATAATTAATTAGATTGGAATATTATTATTTTGTTGTGTAAAGGACTAAGAAAGCAAAAGAAAAAATACATTTAGTACATACACTAATCTTAAAATAAAAAGTATTAAATTTAATCATCAGCCACCGTGTTAAATGACTCAAGTCTACATTACTGCATGTACTTGGGTCCATGATATAATTTACCCTTAAAACTATAAATTACTTACGTGTTGATAGTACAAGTACAGACTTCATTGGAGATTAGTTTTCTTTTAGAAAAATGACTCATATGATAGTTCAGTATATAACTAATATTATAATTGAATGACTATAATTTTATTTATAAGGTTGAGGCTTAATTGCCAAGAACTTCTTGAACTTTGCATTGTTGGTATTCAAAGACACTAATCACACAAAAAAATGCATGGGAATTCTTCATTAAACTGGAAGAGTTTTGTGGCTGTTATAGCCATTACAAAATAAAAATCACGCATTTTAAACCTACTGCATACTGCATAGTGATTTATTTAAACAGAAAATCTAATCCTTATCTTTCCAAAATAATAGGACTTCCAGAGGACTAGGACTTATTTACCAGCTAGACTAATTAAAACAAAATTAAAAGACTATCATTCCCTCCCTTAAGCTAATGCTCTTGCATTTAGTTTACTTCAGCAGCTTTAATCATTCCAAGCATACCGCGAAGTTTCTCAAATTGCTCCAGCCTTAGTGGTTTGATCATTATGTCTGCAACTTGATTTTTCAGAGCTACAAAAACTCAACTTCACAACACCGTCATTTACCAAATCTCTAAGAAAATAAAATCTTACTCCAATATGTTTACTCATTCCATGAAAGACAGGATTTTTAGACAACTGAATAGTAGAACTATTATCATAATATAGCATAATACCTGTCTTTTCTTCAGCTTTGAGCTGCTCCTAAATTCTCCTAAGCTAGATGTACTAGCAAGCACAAAGTGCTGCTGCAATATATTCTGCTTCGGTGGTAGATAGGCTCACCATTGGTTGCTTTTTGGAAGACCATAAGACAACAATATGAATACAAACCTAGAAGTGCTCTTTTGATCATCCAAATCCCCAGTGTAATTACTATCTGTATAAGCCATGAGATCTGTGTTACCTTTTCCCTTCTTGTAGAATATACCAAACTCAATAGTTCTCTTCAGATATCTTAAGATTCTCTTTGCTGCCAGCCAATGAGACAACTTGGGACTTGCCAAAAACCTGCTAATCAAATTCACTGCATACATCAAATTCAGTCGAGTCACAATTAGATACATAAGACTCCCAACTGCTTGTTTGAACATGGTAGCATCTACTCCGGCGCCAGCCTCATCTTTTGATAATCTTGTTCCTGGAACAATAGGATTCTTTACTGGATTACTGTTTTCCATGCCAAACCTTGCTAGAACTTCTCAAGCATATCTCCTTTGACATATAAATATTCCAGCTGCACTTTGTAGGACTTCTACCCTAAGAAAATGCCTCATCCTTCCCAAATCCGACATATCGAACTCTAACATCATTGAGCTTTTAAAATCATCACACATACTGTTATTATTTCCAATAAAGATTAAGTCATCAACATAAAGACTAACTATTAAAATGTTACCTCCCTTTGCCTTGGTGAATAAAGTGTGCTCACTAGAACATCTTTCAAAATCTTCTTGCGTAAAATACACCTCAATCTTACTGTACCAAGCTCTAGGTGCCTGTTTAAGACCATACAATGCCTTTCTCAATCAGTAAACTTTGTCTTCTTCTCCTTTCTTAGCAAATCCTTCTGCCTGCTGGACGAGCACCTCTTCTTTGAGCTCTCCGTGAAGAAAAGCACTCTTCATGTCAAGTTGAAACACTTTCCATCCACACTGAGCTGCCAAAGCAAGTATCACACCTAAAGTATCAAGTCTTGCCACCGGTGTAAACACTTCTGTATAGTCTACTCCATATCATTGTGCGTATCCTTTTGCCACCAACCTTGCCTTGAATTTTTCCACCTCCCCACTTTTCTTAAGTTTTATTTTAAAAATCCACTTAACTCCAATCGGCTTAACTCCTTTTGATAAATCTGTTAGTTCCCAGGTCTTATTCTTTTCAATAGCTTTTATCTCCTCAACCATTGCTTCTCTCCACTTCTTACTTTTGATTGCTTCCTCAAAAAGAAAAGGATCACCTTCGCTTTCAGTCATCATCATCATATTTAAATTTTCTTCTTCTTCAGATGTAACAACCCCTGTTTCATAATCTGCCATCCAAGCTAGTTGTCTTCTACTTCTTGCACCCCTCCCTTCAACTAAAACCTCCTGAATAATATCATTTGGCTCATTCGAGAGGGAATCGATCTCACTTGAGCTGCTAATAAAAGCACCTTGATTGATACCGCCATCACTTTCTTCTTCACTTCGTTCGGTCTCTTGCTCATCATCATTATCCTCTTCATTTTCCCACACTAGACCATCAACTTTGCACTCTTCTTCAGTTCTGCCCCAATCCTAGCTTTTTTTTCTTCAAATACGACATCTCTGCTCACGATGATCTTCTTTGTGACTGGATCAAATAATCTGTAAGCTTTAGATTCATCACTAACGCCCAAAAATACACACCTTTTACTTTTGTCATCCAGTTTGCTTCTCTTTTGATATGGTACATGAGCATGGGCTACACATCTAAAGATTCGAAAGTAGTCCACTGTAGGCTTCATTCCGCTCCATGCTTCTTTTGGGGTTTTATTTTCTACTACTGCAGTTAGACTTATATTCTGCACATGCACACACCACCTTATAGCCTCAGGCCAGAAAACTTTGGGAACTTATCTTTCGTTCAACATGGTCCTCACTGCATTCATGATCGTCCTCTTCTTCCTCTCGGCAACTCCGTTCTACTGGGGAGTGTATGCCGCTGTCAATTGCCTGCTAATGCCTTGAACCTTGCAGAATTCTCCAAACTCATTTGAGGTGAACTCACCACCCCTATCTGTTCTCAAACAAGTAATGCATGCACCAATTCCTTTTTCTACACAAATCTTGAAATTCTTAAAAATTACAAATGCTTCTGATTTTTCATGTAAGAAATAAACCCAAGCTTTACGAGTAAAAGCATCGATAAAATTTAAGATATATCTCTTATTACTATTCAAAGCTGGCTTGATAGGACCACATATATCAACATGCACTAACTAAAGTTGCTTTAAAGCCCTCCAAAAACTCCTCATTGGTATTGATTCTTTGTGTTGTTTTCCAATTAAACAAGTAGCGCATATCTTCTTTGGAGACTTTAGAGAGGGTAAGCCAACCACCATCTTCTTATATGAGAGTGTCTTGAGCCCCTTATGATTAAGGTGCCCAAAACGACAATGCCACAAATGAGCTTCTTTCTCCGATACTACCTCAATCTGTAAACATATAGAATCTTTGGGTACCATAGTAGTTAGCAAATAGAACATTCTATTTCCACTCATATCAGTATGCATGATTAACCCTTTCCTATGATGAAACACTTTACAAGTTCCATACTGAATCAAAATTGCTAATCCTTTCTCTTAAAGTTGTCCTATGCTAAACAAGTTGTTTTTAAGCTCAGGAACATAATAAGCATCTGATATTACCTGGGTGATACCATTCACCTGCATCTTTATGCTTCCTTTTGCTACGACTGCCATTCTTGTATCATTTCCAAGTTTTACGGTTTGACAAAAGCCTTCTTCAAATTCCAAGAACCATTCTTTGTTTCCCGTCAATGTGATTGATGCATCCAGAGTCGAGAAACCATACCTCTTCTCGCTTGGTTTGATTCAGCTCTACATATGACATTAGCAAGAGCTTCTCTTCTTCCTCTAACTCAGCATAGTTTGCATTCTTTTCCCAATTGGGACACTCATACTAAAAGTGTTCCAAATTATGACACCTAAAGCACTCAATAGTTGCTTTGTTTAGGGGCTGTCTTCCTCTTCCTCTACCACGTCCTCCTTTGAACAGACCTCCAACCCCTCTTCCTCTGCCTGGTCTATCATCATGAGTTATTTGCAGCACTTATTCCTCTGCCTGGTACCCCTGCATCCTTTGTTCATGAACAAGTAGACTCCCATGCAATTCATCAATGCTTAAGATACTTATATCATTTGACTCCTCTATTGAGCAAACAACATAATTAAATTTGGATGTTAAAGATCTAAGTATCTTATTAACCACAGTACTCTGCTCCATTACTTCGCCATTTGATTTCATCTTGTTCACCATAGTAAGAGTTCGCCCAAAAAGATGTCTACCTTTTTTCTTTCTCTCGTAGCAAGTAACTCAAACTCCCTTCTTAATGCTTGAAGTTGTGTCCTTTTCACCTTTGTAGATCCTTGATACTTTTGTCGCATTGAATTCTAGATTGCCTTTGACGTACTTTTGTCAAGAATTGTTTCCATAATTTCTCTATCAATGGCTTGGAACAGAAAATTCTTGACCTTCAGATCCTTAAGCTTGGCCTTCTCCACACTCTTCCTTTGTGCCTCACTCGTTGGTATAGTCCCAATTGTTGGTGCCGGAATTCCTTTGTCCACCAGGTTCCACATCTCCTTGCTCCTCAGAAAATTCTCCATCATCATCGACCAATAATCATAATGGCCATTGAACTTTGGAATGGAAGGTTGTACGAACTTTTCTGAAGTTGACATTCTAATCTCTTAGTGTTTTGCTCACACTCACTGTTTTACTCACTCTCACACTCACTGTTTTACTCACACTATAAGGTCCCTTTTGGGGCTTTGATACCAAATGTTGGTATTCAAAGACACTAATCACATCAAATAATGAATGGAAATTCTTCATTAAACTGGAATAGGTTTGTGGCTTTTATAGCCATTACAAAACAAAAATCACGCATCTTAAGCCTACTGCATACTGCATAGTGATTTATTTAAACAGAAAATCTAATCCTTATCTTTAAAAAATAATAGGACTTTCAGAAGACTAGGACTTATTGACCAGCTAGACTAATTAAAACAGAATTAAAAGATTATCATGCATTAATTATCAAATTCGACACGTAATTTTAAAATTTTAAAATCTTAGCATAATATTTTAATATTGATTTCAATTTTAGCCTCTGGTAAAATTATTGATCAAGTTTGTTGAAGTGGCATGTATTGTGACAATAAAAAATAAAAAGAGATCGAGTCAACAATTTTATTATTAAAATATTATCATTTAAGTCCATAAAATTAGTGAAACCCTCAAAGTCAAAAACAAAAAATTATATACTTAAACGATAATACTTTAATAATAGAATAGTCAATAACTCTAATATTAACTCAATTTTTTTTGTTATTGCTAGAATTCACGTTATATTAACATATTTGATAAATAATTTTACCAAATACTAAAATTGAAATCAATATTAAAGTACAGTATTACAAATTACGCACTAAAATTAATAAAAAGTACAAAATTCATGATTTTTTGGGCAAATAAATCTAAAATTAAAACTAAAGTAACTGAAGTAACTAGATGTTCTATAGAAAAATAAATATTTAATTAATCATTATAGACCTATTGAAATGTCAATATGCTTTTTATAATTTTTCTTTGGTAATTGTATTCGCAAAAAAGGAGCTACTTTTCTCTGTCTTACTGAACTTGAATCTCTTGTATGAGCAATTACATGATTTGCTATTGATTTTGAAAAAAGATTAATCAGATTCTTGAATTCCAATCTCACCTTCCAAACAAAAAGTGATATTTTCCCAGAAAATGAGAAAAAATAAAATAAAATGTGAGAAAACAGAAAACCTAATGACCCCCCTCAATATTGCCCACTAGTTCCATTGCCTCTTTCCCAGACACCTTCAATCGCTCAGCAGCTTTTTCAACCTACAAAATAACCATTAATTAAGAATAATGACAATAAAAGAATTTAATATGTATATAAGACTTTTCTAGGGTAATTTTTTATATATGTATTATATTCTATTATTGAATGAGTGATAAACATAAAAGATTATATATATATATATATTTAGTAACAGTATAATTATTTGAATTACCTCAGCTTCCCAATTTGTTCTTGCAGCAATAAAAAGTATAACTGCAGTCTGACAGAAAACTCCAATGATAAGCCCAATCCAGATGCCCTTACATAAACATAAAATGGCATTAGTTGATGAACAAGATGGGTTGTGAGAGAGGGAAAAAAAGAAAGAAAGCAAAGAATTTAAAGAAGAAGAAGAAGAAGAAGAAGAAGAGGCTTACTGATACTCCTAATTTGGTTTTGAAGCCAAGAGCACATCCAATGGGAAGACCAATACCATAATATGCCACTATGTTAACATAAGCTACAGTATCTTGCCATCCACTGCCAACAGCCACACCTGCATTTCATATATATCATCATAATACTAATTTTGCACTAGTTGATATCTTTTATCACTTTCAAATTATGCAATTGTATGTTGAAGATATAAACTATTCTTAGGGACTGTTTAAATTTTTGGATAAAGTATTTTTTTAATAGTATGAGAATTTATTAATTAAATATTTCGGTACAAGATAAATTGGATATATATTGGTTTAAAATTAATAATTATATTAATTATTTAATTGCTTTTTTAATCATATATGTTGCACGTGAACTATAATAATTTGATTTTTTATTATTTATATAATAAAAATAAAATAATTTAATTATAATAATTAATATTAAAAATATAATCAATATGCTAATTTATTAGTTAATATAATATTAAAAATATAATTAAATTGCTATAATCTAAATTTAGAATCATTGCTAATTTTAAATTCTAATAGAGTTGGAATTTTAATAGTAAATAAATTATTAATTATAAATATTATATATTATTAAATTAAATTAATAAATGACTAAATTAACGTAATTAACTAAAGAATTAGTAAGATTTTATTAATAAATTTATCCGTCCTCCTCTCTTTTTATATTTTTATATATGTTATGATATGTCATGTTTGTATAATGCAGCATAAATATTTATTGGTTAAGATTTATTAAAAATTTAAATTTTAAAATTAGAAGGTGGGAAGCTATTTATTAGATAATAAATCTTGAATATTTATTTTGAATTCAATTGTCAAACTCTATTCATCTAGTGAAGTTTTAAATTTGTTGATATTTTTTCAGTAATTTTTAATTAATTGAAGCAGTTTATTCTCACCTTTTTCTGTTATTTTGTAAATTATTACTTGATTCTTATTTGAAATAATTAATATAGATTATTTATAATTTTATTTATTAGGTTAAGAGAATATATCAAATGCACATATTTTGCTTATATCATGAAAATCAATTTATAGAACAATAATTTACTGATTTATTTGATTATTTTATGTTTGTACCTTTTTTTAAAAAAAAAATTTCTCATTAGTTAGGTATATAAATTGGATTAGTAAATTCACATAAAATAGTTTAATACTTTAGTATTGGAATGCAATTCTTTTTTTCTTTTTCTAAAGCCTAGTTAATAATTTGGAGGGTAGAAAAAGGGTACTCATTTCAAGTTAAATGTCTGATAATCTAGAATAAACATTAATAATTAATACTATGTACTTTCATATGTATTCAGGACAGAGCAAGGAATTGTACTAAGAGAGGGCTAAAGATAAGGAATTTCTTTTGGGGAGTGGAAGACACATTGCACTATTGTTTTCCAAAAGTACAAAGAAAAAACTTTACCAATAACATTAAATTAATATAATAATATATACATTTATCATTATCCGTCAATTATTTAATATCAAAATATTAAATATTTATAAATAATATTTATTTACTTTACATGTGTATATTATAAAAGTAAGTCAATAAAATATATACATGAGTATTTTATATTTTATATTAATCCATTAAATCTCATTACATATATTAATTATTTATGTATTACTTATTCAGCGAGTAGATTTGGATACGATATTAAAGTAAATTTCTTTCTTTTTTAAATTCAGCATCACTCGATTATTTATTGTAGTTTATATAAAATAAAAAAAAATGTGAAAAAGATATAAAGGAAAAAAAAAAAAAAGAGTTACCTGAAAGAATAGGCTGAATACCATTGAGTAAAACAGAGACGGCAAGCAATGGAATTAGCTTGAGAACTGCTGCAATAACCTCAGGATCACTTGTGAAGAGTTTACTTAATCCGACCCGACAGCTCAACACAATAACAGTGAAAATTATACTGATAATGATGCTGGTGACATTCACCACTATCACTGCAAATTTTGTTACTTTCGGATTTCCAGCCCCTAACTCATTACCTACTCGGATACTGCAAATTAATTTCATAATTTATTAACAATTTTACAATAAAACATTATTACCTATTTTCGATATATGATTATCATATATATATATATATATATATATATAAAGTACGAGAAAAAGAATTTTTAAGCTGATTAAAATATTCATGTTAATTTTATTCTAATTCTAATTCTAAATGTAATTAATTTAATTTTTAGTCTTAATCCTAATATAATTAATTAGTGATTATTCTCTTAATCATAATAGAATTAATCTAACTCAATCCTAATACTACGACAATTTCATATATATTTCTAATCTTATAGGAAATTGATAAGTTTCTATATATCACATTATGATAGAGTTCAAATAAATTAATATAAATTTTTATAAAAATTAAAATAAAAAGTCATAGAAAAAAGATATGATACGTTCAATTTTATTTTATTAACAATATTAATTCATGTGTTCTTATTATTATAATACTTCATCAGTATAATTATTTACTATTTAATAGTATAGTATATGTTAATTTATTAAATAACTTATATCATAATTATTATAATAATAATTTACATACATAACACCCATGACGAATAATATTAGTATAACACATATGTGTATTTTATATTCGGATAATAAAAAAAAATAATACATATTGATAATTTTGTAATATGGTGTAATTACTAACTAAATAATATATTTTGCACTTATATTCAAAAATAGCACGCAGTTGTATTTATTTATTTAATATTAGCAATGTGTTTTTATATTAATTTTTAATTTTAGTATCCAATGAAATTATCAACTAAATATTTTTTGATGTGACCATAATTGTTATGATAGAAAAAAGAATTTTGGACAAGTATTAAAGTTGCTAACTTATTATTAGACAATTTTTTTAAATTTTTTTTCTTATCGTTTTTGTTTGAAATCCTAAAATCTTAAGATTTTAAATACTTTTAACCAATACACAAACATAAAATGAACAAAAAAGATAAAAATATGGATAAAAGGTTAGATTACTATAATAAAGATGGATAAAATATTAAAAATAGTATCTATTATTAAATCATCTATTTTTTTATTTAATAGATGTATACAGTATGGTAGATGTATATATATATTCAGGATATTATGGAAATAAGAATTTGTCAATAAACAGAGATGTAAATCAAGTAAAAGCTAAAATGGAAACCTGACAGATATGGAGAGGCCCAGTAAGAATGTCAAGTCCCAGTTCCAGTAATTCATGCTGCAGAAGTTATGCTTACAGATGAGAGCAATGCAAGAAGAAGTATTACCATGAAGAGGAAAGTTGGAAAATAATCAAATACCCAATAGACATAGAGTCCAGTGAAACTGTTGGGTTTGGTAGAAGCCCAGATAGAAGTATAATCCCTTGGTTGTACCACAGCTCCAAACTGCCCATGCAACAACAAAACAGACTTATATAGAGATGGAATTTATTAAACCTTAAAAAGGTTTAATTTTTATTTTAAGAAATTAAATTAGATCAAGATTTTTTATTATATATAATATGTAGAAGACCCGTTAGTTTTAATCAATAATGCTATTGAATTTTAACTATTAAATCTACAAACTTACATCAAATCAGAATAAATCAATAAGTTTAGTTTAGTTATTTTTGTAGGTACAGAAGGGGGCAAACAAAGCTTTAAAGCAAGGAACAACCTATTGATTCAATTCAGTATTAGAGGGTTCTGCAAATCTATTATCTAACAAGTTTAATTTATGAATCACTAATTACTTTTGAGTCAATTCTAAATTAAAATATCACTAAGAGATTATATGATTCAAGTGTGGGAACAAATTGAAATTGTTAAGAATAGAAATTCTAAAGGTGGCGCAAACTTGGACTTTGAATGGTAAATATAAGGAATTAATTCAAAATTTTCTTTTTTTTGCTAGCCATATCTATATATACACAAAACTGATAAATGATTGATATATATTTATTAATTTTATATAATCGAATGTGTCCATCATTTAATATTAAAATATAAAGAATTATATATATAATTTTTTTATTTACTGTAGTTTACATACTTGATATGGGTAAATATTACTCCAAAAATTAATGAACCTTTGGAGACAATGAGCACAAGTGTCTATTGCCCCGATGCTATGTTTTATATCTCATCCTTAGATTCATTAGAACACGAATGACCGAATTATTTATTTTAGTATATAAGTGAAAACATAGACTAATATATATATTATTTTTGTGTTGGATGGTGTTATATGTACATGAAATGAAATGTAAATGGAAGGAGTATTACCAGAGCATGGCACCCGAGGCAGCAGCAAATTTAAAAAACGGCAACATGTTTCTGAAAGCATTTAAAGAAAAACCAGTCCAGGTTTCCTTGCAGTTAGGGCTTAGAAGAATGTAAAGTGCGAGTGAGATGACAAGAAGCCACCAAGAGATACCTAATACAATGGATACCCCAAGAAGCCCAAACTCCAAGACATAGACAACTAGCCATGAAAGAAGAATATGAATCAAGAATACCGCAACCGACAGGTATGCTATAGGGTTCACAATGTTCTGCGCCTGAAGAAATCTCTGCAGTGGGAAGCATATGGCAAGTGCATATAACTGAAGGATCAAACCGTGGGAAAATATTTGGCCTTGCTCGGCGATGGGCTTCGATTGCCCAATAGCTCTAAGGAAATCGCCCGACCATATGTAGAGGAATGTGAGGAGGACAGCAGCTGCCAGTTCCAGTATAAGTGCTCTCTGGCAAATGATGCCTAAGGCTGCGTACTGTTTTGCCCCATAGGCTTGACCACATGTGGTTAGCACAGCACAAGACATACCCAGCTGCGATTCATGTTGTTTCTATTAGATTTCGAAGAGAATAACATAACATGCAAAAATAAAAAATAAAAAGAAGAAAAATCTATGCCCTAACAAGATAATTCAGAGAAAAGAAGAAGAAACACTTGTACCAGAATTCCATAAGTTAAACCCTGAATTCCAATCGTGGCAACAGACGCACCAGCAAGCTCGGTGGCACCCAGATGGCCAGCGACCAGTATGGATACAAAACTGAGCATGAAATTGCAGAGGAAGACAGGTATTGTCGAACCAGAAAGAGTCCAAAGGATCTTTGATTCCCAAGCAAAGAGATAAACCCACATTCGGAAAGATAATCTTCTTCGTTCCAGTATCTTCTCCACTTCGTTAGATGGCAAATCGATAATGCTTGCATACGATTCATCTCCTGGTATCAGTTCTTGATCTAATGTCGGCTCCATAATTAATACCTAATTTTGTGGTTAAGTTATTAGGGAGAGCCTATAGATAGTTCAGAAACAAGAAGGGGTTCGCAGTCTATACTTATATACATGTTCATGTAATCGGATTATGCGCATGATAACCAAGTAAAGAAATCATATATTTTCTCACAAGGAAAAGGAAAACAAGAAGGTGAAAGAAAAAGACACCACATGCAGAAGTTGTAGCTACCATTCCCATGTACGTAGAATGTCTAGCCTTATCATACAGTAAAACCTAACCATCCTCTTTCCTTCCTTCTTATTTTCGTTTAAGAAATTTATGGCTAAGAAACACACACACACACACACACACAAAATAAAAATTAAATTATCTTATGTAATTTAAAGGAAAAGCTGTTTCATGATTTCTTTGTGCTTTCTTTTATCTTTTATTATGATTTTGAAGCAAATATTTTACACTAAATTTTACAAAACTTTAAATTATTTCGTCTCCATTTTTATCTCCCTCAATTTAATTATAAATGCAAGATTAACATGTAAAAGAATAGCCACCAACAAAAGAGATATGATAATTAAATTGTAACTAAAATTAAAATTAATAAATAAATGAAATAAATCAACCAAACCTAATTAGAATTCATGTGCAATTGTGCTATTAGAATCTTTTTTAAAAAAAAATTTAAAAAGAGATTTGAAATATGAGAAAACAACCCCGTAAAGAGGTTGCATCTTTTAATATAAGGAAACAATTCTGTAACAGGGATAAATTTATAAATGTTAGAAAATAATCTTAGAAGAGAGGTATATTTATGAGTGTGAGAAATAAATCTTGTAGAAGGAATATATTTATGAGTATAATAAAACAACTCCAAAAGAGGGTATATTTGTGAGTGTGAGAAAAATTTTCCTAAAATGGATATATTTATAAATATAAAAAAATAATCTCGTATGAAAAGTATATTTATAAATATGTAAAAGTAATCCGGTAAAAGATGTATATTTATTAATATAAGAAATCTTGACTATTAAATCTATATAATATATACAATTAGAACTGAAGTAGTTAAGAACAATTATTATAGTGACTAGTAACTATAATATTGTATATTAATTCCTGAAGTAAAGGAGACTTAATACTTAAAAGAATAAGTACTAAAGGAGAAAACAAACAACTTGGAAATCTTGACCCGTCTCTATTATATTATATCGCATGTTTGACTTCGCCAAATGGAATACATAGAAAAAGTAATAAATATTCTTAAAGCAATAGCAAAAAAATCGTTAGCATGCATGAATGTGAAATAAGGAAATCTAAACATAAATTATTTTAATACTCTTATAAATTAATCTCATAATTAATATTAAGATTGGATTTTCGTAAAAGCTTCTTATTTTCTCAAAGTAGCAATTGATCATATAATCTATATTTGCTTTAGTTTTTGCTTACTCTTATTTTCCTATCACATACTCAAAAAAGTAAGCAAGGTCATAAAATATTATTATTAATGTATGAGTCAGTGCACTAATTTAAAGTCTCAAAATTAAAATACTAAGTAATATCTAAAAAACCAAAATAACTAAAAGTCAATTCAATTTTTTTTTGGAATTATCAATCACATGCTAAATATTACTAATAATTAGCATCTAAATGTCGCACGACCAACCCATTAAAGTTTATATCCAATTCTATAAGATTGAAAAATACCAACATTTCAGTGGTATTTTTTCAATTTTTACCAATTCGTTGTCAATCTTTGAGTTATTTCAAAATATTTTTTAAATTAAATTATCAACTCAGCTACTATATTTTTGTTTATCTCCTTGCAAATTACTTTTATGTATAATTATTTCATGATTGATTGTGAATCCATTAAGCCATTTTTAATATTCTTTTCTTGGATGAAATTGATAGACTTTACTATCTATAATAATGATCACTGAGTAATTCACGAAAACACATACAAATTATAGATATTAAAATCCATATTTGATCATTAAATCTTAATATCTAACACTATCATGGCATAATTATTAAGGAAGTTAAGCCATAAATATTTATCTTCGCTATACAATCAAATCTTTTGTGGAATAAATGATCACAAGTGCTTGAATCAACATGTATGACTTTTCTCAGTCAAATCTCTAAATTTTTTAGAGTTTTTTATTTTTTGTCTCTGATGGTAGAAAATAAAAGTTGCCTTATGATTTGATGTATTTGAAACCATAACCTAGGAGTCTTTATATACTAATATAATATGATCACATTAAGCTTATATGGGTTAGAAAATAGTACCCACCCATTTAACCCATACTAAAATTCAGAAGTTTATGGGCTCTATATAAACAAATCACTTTAAATAAGTCCATTAATAAAATAGCTATTAATATAATTGTTATTAAATATGTAATTCCATATAATAGAGATTAAAACTTAACAATTTCCCACTTGGGCTATATATGAAATCTGAAACAATTATATCAAGAAATCTCTTATGTGTATACTGTATTGCTATTTCTTTAGACTTCCCCTTAGGTACAATTTGGTCCATTTTCTATATCAATATGAGATTATAGTGGCTTTAGTCACATATGGGCATGACTAAACCTTACATACTCACTATATTAGTATATTCAATGACATAGATCAAGTACGAATAAGTGGTATGAATATTACATACAATGTGATATTAAAACATGCTTATTTTCAACTGGTTCTACTTTATTCTTTAGAGAGATCAATCTATAATCATAATCAAATTCAGAGGTATAAAAATAAAATGAATCATAAACTTTATTATGCATAAATTTAACCATATAAATATGTATCAATCCATAGAATATCCAAAAGTAAAACTCCCACTAAATCAGGGTATCACTAAATATGCCTACACCCATATGAGTGTTGTGCTTGTGAAAGGCCTTAGGTGGTAATCCCTTAATTAATGGACCTGCTATAATAGAGTTTGTTCCTATATGCTCTATAAAAATTTGACCACTTTGAACTCTCTCTTTAATAAAAAAAAATATGATGTCAATATTTTTGACTTTACAAAGCTTCTATTGTTATTGAAATATAAAATTATAGATTTATTGTCACATCATAACCTTAATAGCCTTTTAATACCATTAACTACACGCGACCACATGACAAAATTTTACAGCCATATCTCATGATTAGATGCCCTCAAAACAAGCTAAAAACTCTACAATCATGGTTGAATAAGCTATGAGTGTCTGTTTGATACTTTTCTAAGATATAGTTATTCTAGCCAACATAAAAACATAGCCCAAAGTGGATCGCTTACTATCTTGGCATCCAAAAAAATCAGAATTAGAATACCCAATAATCTCCAATTTGTGTGATCTTTTATATATTATCATAAGTCTTTTATTCTCTGTAAATAACGCATAACTTGTTTAACTGCTTTTCAATTATCCATTCTTATGTTATTTAGGTATCTGCCCAATAGTCCCACTATAAATGCTATATTGTGATAAGTATAAACTTGAGCATATAATAGACTTCCAATTACCGAGGCGTATGGAATCTTTTGCATCTCCTTTATTTCAAGATCAATCTTGGGATATTGCTTGAGACTAAACTTATTTTCTTTAGTTACAGGTATATCTCTTGGCGAGCAATCTTTCATGCCAAATCTACTTAGCACTTTTTTGATATAGCCCTCTTGTGATAAGCCAAGACTACCTTGAGAGCGGTCTCGCAATATTTATATGCCTAATACATAAAAAGCGTCCTCAAGATCCTTCATCTTAAGATTCTTAGTGAGAAATTTTTTGGTTTCGTGCAATACTCGTATATTATTACTAGCCAACAGTATGTCATCAATATACAATATAAGGAAGATAAACTTACTCCCACTAAACTTATGATATACACAATCGTCAACTATTTTACTATTAGGGTAGTTGTTATATTTAATTTAATAGGATTTTAGTTGCAAATTATTATCTATTTAAGTACTCTTATTGGTTTTTATGTTTAATTTTATATCTTAAGTGATGGAGGCAAAAAAGAATCAAGGAGGTGATATAAGTACTTAAAAAGCTCAAAATATGCATTTTAGAACTCTACTCCGAGACCTAACCAGTGGTCCAACTGGTGGTTTAAATTAGGGAGATGACTAGTTAGAAGGGTCGGTTAGAAACATGGAGTTAATAAAGTGACAGTCCCTAACCGGTAGTTTGCACAAAGAGAAAAAAGGGCATGTTAGAAGGATAGCTTGAATCCTATGAATTTTAGGATTTGAAGGGCTATAAAAGACATAAGTTTAAGGAATTTTAAGAAGTTTTTTAAAAATTACAAAGTGCCTAGAGGTAATATTGAATGAGGCATTCAAGATCAACACTGAAGAAATTTCATCAAGATTCAAGAGTTCTTTTTCCCTTCTTATTTTATTTTCTTGTTCTTTAGTTTAATGAATTTCAATTACTTTTGTTATTTTTATTTACATTATGAGTAACTAAATCATTTTCTAGGATTTGGTGGAAATCCATTAATTTAATTTATAATTTGATTTAATATTATTTCTTTGATCTTTGGTTCAATTATCTTGACTTATTATTTTTGGACTTCATGTTGTTGTGAATGTTAGAATCAAATATTTGTAATATATATAGATATTAAGCGAAGTAATGAAAGTTGAAATTTAATATTAGTTTAAGGAATATCAGTAAGGGCTATTAAGGCTTAGATACAAAGTTTAGGTTCTTGAGATTTATTTCAATTTGCCATAAAACATAATGAATTTAGATTAAGACTTTTAATCATGAAAGTAGTCAAGTAAATAATATGAATATGGTGGGTATGACTTGAAAGAGTATATTTGCTAGAATATGATAAATTATCTTCAAGATTAGTTGAGCTAGATTAAAGGAATAGTTTAGTGAATTATAAAAGGGTTAATGTGGTAGAAACTTAAATTTTAGAGCCTTTATTAATTTGACTTCTTTATTACAATTATCTAATTTTAATTTTAATTATTTTCAAACTCATATTCAATTATTTTAATATAGTTAGTATAAAACTATAATATATTTTGGTGTTTAGTACTACAAATTCTTGTGGGACGATAATATGGATTCATTCCTATATTACTATTGCGGCAAGTGTACACTTAGAGAAATTATCAGAGCATTTACCACAAAACCATATAAGGTAATCACTTGATGAAATTTGTGATACCATTGGCAAAAAGCATGTTTGAAACGATAGATGTATTTCTTTAATTAAAAAACATTCAAATTTTCTAGCTAAATAATATAAATCATTTCATCAATGTCTCTATTGAGAAACACTGTCTTTACATCCATCTGATAGAGCTCTAAATCAAAATGAGCTATAAGTGCCATATTGCCCTAAAAGAATCTTTTGATGAAACTAGAAAAAATGTCTCTTTATAATCAATACCTTCCTTTTGAGTGAATCTTTTAGCGACTAGATGAGCCTTATATCTTTTAACATTGCCTTTTGAATCTCTTTTGATTTTAAATATCCATTTACAGCCAATAGGTTTCGCACCTTTAGACAATTTAATAAGATCCCAAACGTCATTGTCTTCATAGATTTTTTTTTTTTTTGCATGGCATTGATCCAATTTTGAAAATTGGAACTTCAAAAAGCTTCATGAAGGTTGATTGGATAATCTTCCACTAAGCCTGTAGAATTTTCTTGTTCTAAGAGGAATATGTAATAATCATCCAAAGTCACATTCCTCTTTTCTCTAGTTGACATCATTAGTGATATTTCTTGAAGTTGTTGAATTTGCTGTATAGGAAGAACTTTATTATTGTCTTGAAGTGGAGTTGCTTCTTGAATAATGTCAGGAATGATTTCCTGATCAATATCAATAATAATATTGGAAAGAAAAAGAAATTTCTCTTCTTCAAAGACAACTTTTTCATCAAAAGAGACATTCATTAATCCTTTCCCTACAAACTCTACATCCTCAAAAAATGATTAGGTAATAGGATGGGAATGATCGGGTAGTGGGATCATAAAAGTTAAATCCTCGAAAGCATTCTGCACATTCCTCAAAGTAGCAACTAACTGTCTTAAAGTCCAATTTCTTTTCATTGGACCTATAAGGTCTTGCTTCAGCTAGATATCCCCAAATGTGTAAATGCTTTATACTGGACTTTTTGGGTTTTAGCTACTACTTTGCTGGGTACTCTGTTAAAGGTATTGAAATACCTTATGGAAACCAAGAGGGAGATGGTGAATTAGTTGTCTACAAAAATCAATTTAAATTAAAAAATTTTATTTTAAAAAACATGAGTATAAAGACCAATATTAATGAAGCAATTAATCAAAACAATTGAATAATTATCAATATAAAATTCAAGAACAAATCACAATATATAACAAACATAAATATAATAATTATAAGAGTGTAGGGAAGAGAGATTCATACACAAGATTTATAGTGGTTCGACCAACTCTTTGCCAACATCCACTCATCAACTTCAGTTGAGATTTTCACTATCAATGATCCTTTTAGGGGTGTAAGACTAATCTTAATTGTTTCCAAGCTCATACTCAAACTTCTTATAAGTGTTTCAATGGCTAACTCTCAAACCCAATTATTTTTTCAAGGCACATAATCTAACCCAATCTAAGATTTTCAATCTTAGTTAAAAGAGAAATTAATATCTTACACAAGTGCTCAACCTAACTCTTTTGAGCTTTGAATACAAAAATTAATTACTCAATTATCCAATGACTCAAGCCCTCTCTTGAATCTTCAATATGTGAAGAATTTAACGAAGAAATAGAGGTTATTGAGAGATAATAAATAGGTGGCTCAAGTAAATGCTTTTGCTTGACCTAGAATCATTAAGAATGATGTTTAAATAGTTCTAGGTGAAATAGAGCCGTTATATCCTCATTAAATGCAAATATAGCAGTTGTAACAGCTTTTTAAAATGCAGCTTCATGGCTAAAAGAATCCTTCACGGTTGGAAAAAATCCTTCACGATCGTGAAGCATCAACGCGAAAAATAGATTTAAAAACTAGAACCCATCATGGTCATGAACAATTCTTCATAGTTGAAAACTTTTGTTCACGGCTGGAAACTCTAGTTTCATGGCTTGGGAATATTGGCCGTGACCTCTATTGTGATTTCTTGAAAATTTTGGAAAGTTGCCATCATTTACGGTTGTAAACTTTTTCTTCATGGCTAGAAACTTTTGTTCATTGCTTGGAAAATCCCTTTCATAGCTGTAAAGATTTTTTCATGGCCATGAATGGCTACTTTTACGGCTGGGATTGTTAGCCCTGAATGCTTCTATGGATTTTTTACTTTTCAGTCACGGGCATGACCATTAAATACTCGAAATTTTGAGCTATATAACTCCAAATGGTAAACCATTTTTTTGTTAGAAACTTTGGCCAATCTAATATAACATTGTAGTTTTGAGAAACTCCAAAATCAACAATCTTCATACTTCATAAATTTAAAATATTTTATTGCTCATCTAGTCTCGTCAATTCAAACATGCTTTAGTATTTTGGCTGTTGCGTCTTCCATACACCTCAGATTGATGTAAGACTTTTTCCATGTGAAATTAGACTCCCATGGCTATAATCTGAAGAATGGTATTTTAAAATTTCTCTTGTAGAAATAATACCACTAATTCTAATTGACCTCATATATTGTAGTCGAATCTGACATCTTGAGCATAATTCACTCAAAAATCGGAAACTCTATTTTTGTAGCTTAAAAAATTATTATGATTTTTATTCCTAAAATTAGACTGATGTAGCTATCCATTCATATATGGATTTTCCTCATAAACTCTTTCAAATAGTATAGTTTATTCTTCAAACTTTAGCAACTGATATATTCTATGGAGATCATCTATGTCCACATGAGTTTCTTAAATCTATATGCTCTTTGCTTTGCCCTTGTATGTTCTATCACTTTTTCTATCTTTATTACTTCATGATTTTTATCTTGATGTTCGTATTGATTCAAGTATTCAAGTTCTTTACTCTTGAATCCACCTTCACACTTATGCATTCATCTTCATTTATATGCATCAATGGTAATTAAAGGTTACCTACTAAGAACAACAATACCAAACAAAATTGTTAGTAATAATAATGTTTTGCATCATCAAAATCACATATGAAATTTTTGGGTCAACATTCTCCCCTTTTTGATGATGACAAAACATTGATGCAATAATCAAAATAATTTTCTCCCTTTTTGCAATCATTCAAAAAGGATTACTATTATAAAGTGTGAATGTAAAATTTAAATGAATTCATGAATTCAAAAGATATATGTATAATTCCCTTTCTTTTAAGACTTGAGGATCTTCTTGACATGTTTACTCCCTTTTAAAAAGGGAATATTTGCATCACTAAAAACATATGTCTCCTCACACCATAACTTTAGGCATAAATCATGAATTTTCAAAATATGTGAAGAATGATATAGATCATTTCAAAATAGCATTATCAAATAAATATCAATTAGTTCCCTTATAATATATTACCATTTGGAATATATATTCAAATATTTCATCTATAAGATCTAAAATAAATGTATAAGTGAGTTTTGGATATACTTCTCTTAATATGATAGAAAATTGATGCACGATTCTCCTTCTTTTGTAGCAAGATTTGAAGAGTAGATCATTTAGCTCCTCTAACTTATTTCCAATCTTTGTAGGTTGATTAGTAATCTATGTTTGTTGTCTTTTCTTTCATGCACTCAATACAAACTTAAAAATTTATTAAATCAAGGGAATCAAGAATTGCTACTTGGCATATTATACGACTTCGAAACTAATTTCTAAATTCTTAGATTTTCTAACATATTTCTTACTATTTTAGAGAGTATTTCATTATAATTTTAGCATTTAGTTATGATATTTAATTATTTCATATTCTTCTACCTTTTTAACTCTTTTTCATAACTTTCACTTTAGATAAAATTCTTAAATATTATATCATGACATAAAGTTTTTAGAAAGTATTTCATTACAACTTTAACACTTAGTTATGATATTTTATTATTTTATATTCTTCCACCTTTTTTAAGTTTTTTTTGTAACTTTCATTTTAAATAAATATTTTAAATATTAAATTACGATATAAGACTACATAATTATAAAATTTAATTATGTTATATAATCCTTTTTTCTTCTTTATAGTTTCAGCTTTTAGTTAGAATTTTTTTTAACTTTTTTTTAATTTCCACAGTTGAACAGTTATCTTATTAATTAAAAAATTAATTTTCTTTTCTTCTAATCATCATATTTTTACTCATTTACACTCATCATGTCTCTTCTTATACTATGTTACATATATTCCATCGAAATAAAAGCATGTTTCAAGTAAAAATACTTTGTTAAAAAATCCAATTTTTTTTATTAATAAATAAAATATCTTTAATGTATTTACTAAAAATTAATTTCTGAATTAGATTTTTATACAATTTAATAAATTAAAAATAAAGTAAAATATTTTTATTTTCATATAAAGAAAAAGAATGTTATTGGATTTACTTAAAAATAGAAAATATTAAATCAACAAAAATATCTGAAATATAATTTAAAAAATCAATATACTATATTTTTTTGAATTTTTTTTTATTTTGGTTTGATTTATGTGTTTAATTTATTCATTTTTATAAGATATTTTTAATTATTTAAATTTATATAAATGTATGAATAAAGTAATCAAGAAAATTAAAAAGTGCAAAAAAAGTATTAAATCATATAAAAAAGTGAATAAGCTTTTCTTTAGTAAATGATTCTATCATATTATTGAAATTAATAAGCAGTTATAGAGTTTAAAGAGATTATAAATTATTATTTATATTTATTTACTATTATATGTTATATTATTTATGATTAAAAAATAATATTTTTAAATACTTAATTAGATAATTTATAAATATTTATAACAAAAAATTATAATCAAAATATATAATTAACGGTGCATACTTAACCACTAAACATACATTTATGAACTTAAATTTACATAACTCGTAACTCTTCACATACTAATAATAAATACTCAAATAACTATACTTACTATTTAAATTCATATGTCCAACATTCCTCGTAAACTTAATATTTTTCTTTTAGTTACTTATTTGATTTATTGGACCATGATTGGAGGATAATCGTAAGCTACCACAATTATCTTTTTAAAATAACAATTTTGGAAGAATAATTTCTTAGTTTTTTTTTTTCATTTCAAAAGAAATCTTAGATTTATTGGTAATTGTAGTGGTGGCAATAATAGTTATTATTATATATTATGGTTTTGGTAGTGGTGACGGTGGTATTGATGCGTAAATCTGTCTAAAATTCAAGTCGTGCTGGATATAGATCATCAACGGCTTGAGTCTTTCAAGTTTTAGTCCGAGATCTATGGCTTAGCTATATGGGCTTAAGATTTTAACCAAGTTTGACCTATCATTGAGATATATAATTTTATATAAGCATCTAAAGAAATTATATTCTAAATACACATAAAAATAGAGAATTTTTTACTAAAATCAGTAAACTTTTTCTTTCAAAATTACTGGTTTTTAACTTTTTTTAAAATACAATATAGTTATTTTTTTGACTATTTTCTTGTTTTTTATTTTTTTTAGTTTTTGTTTTGGTTGTTTTATCAAAACAAATCGAAGAAAAACCAAAAAAAAAAAAAAAACAAAACCGTTTTTTAAAAATAAAGTTAAAAAAATCATACTTTTAATATTTTTATACAGTAAAAATATATTTTACACCGTGGATTTTATAAAATATAAAAAAACATAAATATTTTTGTTATTTTTTCTAAAAAATAATCGGTCTTTCTTCAAATTCGAACTCGGGTGGGCCTACAACATAAATTATATTAACAGGTTCATTAGTGTGTAACAAAGTGGTGGAAGTGATGTATATAATGGTTACTAGTGTTTGATTATAAAGAAGAAAACAAAAAAAGAAAAGGGAGAAGATGAAAGAAAGGAGGAGGTGGCTTCTCATGTGGAAATTTTAAGAATGATGCGACTGCTCACATGGCAAGTTTAAATATACAATTAACCATTCATCAAGACATTCTATTAGGTTTATCGGATTAGAGCTAATGAAATATTTAAAACTTTATCACAAAAAATATGACTAAAAATCATTAGTTGAATTATTAATATACGTGTATGTCGCACATTATTTACTCTTAAATAGCTTTGATTTTATTCAAAATTTTAATTAATTTTAGTTTGAATAAATGAATTATAAATATGTTAAATTTTGGCAGATGTATGTAAAAGAGAGTCAAATATATGAAGAAGATTATCAAATACAACTTTTAAACAGTGTCGCGAATCATAATGATCAATTTAAAGGTAAAATTATTGTGGGGCGTCACAACATCTAGGATGAAAAGCTTAACTCTATTGCGGACCGTGACGAATTTAAAAATAAAATTATAATAGTCTATGATATGTAGAATTATTTCTAAAAGCATGTTTTTTTCTTTTTTTTTTTAAAAAATATGATAATTTAGAGAGCTATCGTAACAAAAATAAGTCTAATTGCCACATACTAGTTTTAGGATAGCAACATCAAAAAGTAAAATTCTTCATGGTTTTTAACTTTATTTTGAGAGCAAAACAAGAGAGACAGAATGCAAATATTTATAAATCTCATAGAATCAAGTGAAAAGGAACTCAGGGAATTAAAGCTGCAACATCTAATAGTTCAAGAAAATGCTAAAGACTAAAGGGGAGTTCAATGGAGTTTTTCTAAACCTTTTGTTTCTTCTTTTGCTCTCGTATGAGTGATGTATATGGTTGGTCTTACACGTCTTGCTTGCACTCCTTGAATTTATGTTAAATTCTTGAACATCTAGGGTGTTATTTATTTATTTTACTTTTGTTAATGCTATTTAATGTTTATTTATGATTTAGGTATTTAATAATGATGTGTGCAAATCTTTGTGCTCAATATATTGAATGATTAGCTACCCATTGTCAATGATAGATGGGTTGTTGTATCAAGAACCAAGAGGTAATGTATAACAACTTGCTCATAAAAATGCCAAATCCTTATGTTAGATGATGAGTAGAAATACCCATTTGACCCATTGTTGCTTTTGCCATTACGTGGATTGACATAGCTTTCAAGAGTTTTTGGCCTAGCGACTTTCCTTCGGATGACAGGATCCTTAAGGGGTGTAATTAGATAGGTCACAGTTCAATCCCCATTAAATAGAATAGAGTGATATGGTATTCCCATTAATTCACCTAATCATTAATTATATTAATACTTTTATTTAATAATTTAGAGTGTACCAAATACGACTATTGCGGCTGCCAAATTACTACCTCAAAAATTTTAATGCAGCTACATATCAAATGCTCAAATTTGAGACTTTAATTAAAGTAGAAGAGACTTTTGTTATTTAATGTATCCTAATTAAGTTATATTAATTTAGTTTAATAAAATATTACGCTTTTGCTCAACTCAATTTGATCTTTATCTCTTTATTTATGTTTTTATTTTTATTTTTCTTAGTTTAGTTTTATTTTTTTGTAAATGTCATTACCAAATTTTCAAATAAGATTGCACCAACTAATTGATTCCGATATTTATAGGGATTATATACCTCATGAAAAAATAAAATTCAGACTTATTATTATATTGTTTGAGCGATCTGTGCACTTGTGATTCAGTAAAGTACTTATCAATCAGCAATCTCCAACCTCTAGAACTTTAGCCTTTCATTTACCATTGAATTTTGCTGCCACTGGCTAGCAATTTGATTGGTTGGTAAGCAAACTAGCACTCCTATCAAACAACCAACACACCAGTTAACCTTTGAATCTCTAAGCCCTTTTTCTTTCTTCCTTTCCACTTTCATGATCTTATTATTTTTAATTTTCTTTTTATTAATAGAATTGTCTAAGGCTCAAAATCGAGACTTCTATTTAAGTATAATTTTTTTTTAAATATTTCATCTACACATTTTAAGAATTATAATAGATTTAATTCATTTATCCACATCTAGAAACAAATAAAAAAATATAAAGCAACTTTGTAATTAATTAATATATTCGGCAAGCTCTAATTAAAATTAGGAGTCGAATATATAAAGTTATTTTATATTAAAAATAGAATAATGATATCTACTAAATTAACATACCATTTAATTTTATTTGTTTTCTATTTTATGGTATGTCTCTTGCAACATCTTTAACATATATGCATGAAAGATACACCTAAATGGAACTCACTGGTATATGTCACTAGGATTATTTATTGTTTAGGACCAATTTTAACTCTATTTTTCTACAATTTTGAACTATATTTATAAATAAAATTAATAATACTTATTTTCATTTGCATGAATATGATTTTTACCTAAAAGTACAGGCTGAACACCATTTTTGCTCTTAATGTTTATTGCTAAGGATCACATTTGCACTTAAACTATTTTTGATATGAATAACCAAAGTTTCTAAAATATGTGTTTTGATTCATTATTAGGGGACCGAGTTGAAATAAGAAACAGTGAAGTATATTATGAAATGAAATTTGATTTGATTGATTAAATAATAGTTAAAAGAGAATAAGAGACCGTAGAGCCCAACCGATAGAGTTGACTTTAGATTCAACTAAATATCAAAATGAGTATAACTAGTCATTTAGTTGGTTGGACCTTTACCCTTATAAATTGTTGTTATTTTTTATTTATTTGTGATGTGAGATCTCTAAGACTTCTCTTCAACTGCAATTGGAATTTGATTTAATGTCCAAATATCACTTGAAGTTGAAATTCTCCTCTACAACTTGAGATTAAATTGCACAACGGCAATATCAGACTGGACTGTTGGGACTGAACATTCAGCTGAAAAATCGAAAAATTAAAGAATCGGGGCAAACCTGCTCTATTGATTGATTAAATGAGAGTTAAGTGAATGAGAAAGTGTAAAGTCCAACTGATAGAATTAAGTTTTGGTCCAACCAAATACCAAAATAATTAGAACTAGCTACTTGATTGGTCGGACTTTTACTCTTATAAATTGTTGTTATTTTTTATTCATTTGTGATGTAAAATTTCTAATAAAAGAGCAAAATATTTTTTTTTTTCAAATTTCTACTAAACACGTCAAGCTTTAGATGGTATATCAATACTATAAGTTTTTTTATTTTTTTCTTTTTCAATAAAATTGAATGATCAAATATAGTTTTGAAATATTACAGTTGAAATTGTTAACGGTATTAATATATATACTGAAAATTATTAATGATTTGAAGCGCTTATGGTTATTTATATAAAAGAAATCTATATCCAAAACTTAAAAAGAGAGTCATAAACCTATTCTTTTTATATATTTTTTCCTTTAAAATATATGAACACTTTTTACATCACATTCATGTAAAGACTGAGGATGGTTAACATCGAATATATAGCACATGAGAATTGAACCATGGAATATATAGCACATGAGAATTGAACCATGGAATATATAGCACATGAGAATGTGAAACGTTGGATAAGGTGAACACACATCAATAGCACACATATAGTTATATTCACACCAAAACAACAAAAAGGCACAACATATAATTTCGTTAGCGTATCAGGCGCAAACCTGACAGCTTTGAAGAGGCCCCATATGAATGTCAAGTCCCAGTTCCAGTGAGTCATGCTGGAGAAGATGGATTGATATTACAGTGTCACATCAGACTTTGGCAGGTAGGATAAAAAGCAATCCAAAATAAACAAGGCTTAATTAACATACCTTACGGACATTGAGTCCAGTGAAACTATGGGGTTCGACAGGAGTCCTGCAAGGAGAACTACTCCTTGGTTGTACCACATTTCCAAGCTGTTGGTTCATCAACAGATCAGATCAGATACATATCAGGAAGGGAAGGTATTTATTTATTTGATACAAATATGTACATTCTGCTGGAGATTGTTTGGTATTTAACACTCAATGCAAATACATGGTTTTCATACCAAAGCATGGCACCAGAGGCAGCTGCGAACTTGGAAAAAGGCCATATTCCTTCGAAAGCACTTGAAGAAAACCCAGTTCAAGTTTTCTTGCATTTAGGTCTTAGAAGAATGTAAAGTGCCAAGAAGATGTCAAGAACCCACCAATATGGATACTCCAATAAGACCGCAGTCCAATACGTATACAGCTAGCCATGAAATGGGAATGTTAATTAACAGCACTGCGACAGACATGTATGCTATTGGGTTTGCAATGTTCTGCGCTTGGAGAAACCTCTGCACTGGGAAGCATATAGGAAGTGCGTATAATTCAAGGAATAAACCCCGACAAAATATTTGGCCTTGCTCGGCGATGGCCTTCGATTGGCCAACAGCTTCAAGGAATGAGGCAGCAAAGCAGTCGAGGAATGTGAGGAGGACAGCAGCTTCCAGTTGCAGCACGAGTGCTCTTTGGCAAATGATGCCCAATGCTGAGTATGGCTTGGCTCTGTAAGCTTGGCAACACGTCATTAACACAGCACTACACATCCAGGTGCACGTTTGTCATATTTATTAGCTCCGCAGCATGTGCGAATAAATATTACAAAATCTCTAAAATTAATAAATGTATATCAATTATCTAACAGTTTAGTATATAATTAAAGACATAAATCAAGTTTACGCTACAAAAAAATTTTCCGATAATGAAACCTCCCAAATAGAAATTCAAACTCAAACTCCCTGTATTACACCAAATTATTCCACAAGTGACACGTGCATTAAGAATAGGGTGAAAGTATGATTTGTATTTTAAATTGTATAACCTAACAATAGAATATGGTGCATTTGGCGTAGGAAAAAAAAATTCAAATAATAATAAACTGAATGGTACCCAAATGGGTTGAGACCATTATGGTAACAAAGTTAAGCAAGAAACTATATATACATGTTAATGTAATATAATATATAGATTGATAATGATAAATCTATATTTATATACTGAGCAATATTTTTTTAACTTTATTTTTTTTTATATGAGATGTCTAAACTATTGTTTTTTCTTTATTTTTAGAAAGTTAATCTATTTTGACATTTTTTTTATTATTTTAAAAATATTATATTACAACTTTTAATATCTTAATTATGATATTTAATTATTTTATATTTTATACTTTTTTGAATTCTTTTTTATAACTCTCACTTTAAATAATTTATTTTTCAAGTACAACACTTTAATTATAAATCTTAAATATCTAATAGTCTTTTTTTTCTTCAAACTTTATAATTTCAATTTTGATTAGATTTTTTTATTTTAACAGTGGAATAATTACCGTGTTAATTAAAGAATTATATTTATTTTTAATTTTTATATTTATACTTATTTACACTCTTTATCTTCTTTAAATTCTATCTTAAATATACTCTATTGAAATTGTTTTGATATAGTTCAGTTTCAAGTAAAATTTAATTAATGGAAATTAAATATTTTTTATAATTTATTAAATTAAAAAATAATATAAAATGCCGTTACTTTTATACATGTAAAATAAAATGATATTATTGAATTATATATTTAAGAAAATAAAATACTAAATCAACGAGAAGATTTTCTAAGACATAAATGAAATAATCAAGTTATAACAAAATCATTTAATTTGATTCAATTTATATAATTAGAATATTTAGTTTATTTAGTTTTATGAGATACTCTTATTTATTGAATTTTATATAATGTTATGAATATACATGATAGATAGACATTTATTAAATTGCATAAAAAATCTAATTTAGAAATTATTTCTTAATAAATATATTGAAAATAATTTATTTATTAATATAAAAATTAATTCTAAAATTCTTTTATTTGAAACTAAATTCTGACAAAATAATCTCAATGAAGTATATGTAAGGTAGAACAAAAGAGAGACGAATAATAAATGAATACAAATGTGACGAATAAAAAAATAATTTTTTTAATTATTAAAATAATTATTATATTATGAAAATAAATTTTTTAATAAATAACCAAAAGTTGAAATTATAAAAAATAATTTGAAAAGAAAGAACTATAAGATAATTAAGAATTTATAACTAAGTTGTTTTATATTGCAATACAATATTTTAAAAAAATTATCTAAAGTGGAAGTCATGAAAAAGAATTTAAAAAGATAGAAAAAAGTGAAAATTCTTTTAATTTTACCAGCACCATCGTAAAGATATCAGTGACCAGAATACTCTCGATCATTAAAGAAAGTAATAGATTTTTTAAAAACATAATATATTTAATTAGTTAGTCAATTAATTTTTTTTAATATTTTTGCTAAATCTTTATGGTATATGATATTATTCAATTTTAATTTTAGTGATTTTATAATTTTTATTGACATTAAATGTCATATGACCCAACCTGTGGGCCCGTGACCGGCACTAGAGAATGGGTAGGCGTAAGGCCACCGAATCCGGTAGTAAGCCTGACCATTCACTAACTTAATTAAATCTCATCTAATAGCACTGATGCCACAATTTATCTTAATAATTAAATTCTATATATTTAATTTGGTCTGCCAGTATAATTAGACAATACCCGAAACTACATAAAATTACAATTGATAAGTCTAAGCGGAGAATTTAAAATATTTACAAGTCAAACGTACCAAAATCAAATACAGCAACCCGATGATGAAGGAGTCGGACTGCTAGATAAGAACTGCGGAAAGACTAACAATCACCTGAAAAGCAGTAAAACTGAGACTGTCAATCTCGAGAGTGAGTTAAAATCATATATCCTAAAAACGAATATAAACACTTCAATAAAATAATTACTTAATTTAAAATAAAAATCCATGTCATGCTATGCTTCTGCAAAATAAAATAAAATAAAATAAATTTTTATTTCATACTACAGGACGGAGTACCTTAGTAGAACGCTAATCCTAACACTAACATCTCGACTCTCTCATTCTAACAAAACTTATGCCTAGAGAGCGAAGCTCGACTAGGGTCCTTAAATCCAGTTTAGTCACTTAATTATCATTAACACTTTTAGCCTTTCGGCTCTCTTACTCCAATAAGACTGGCGTCCAGAGAGCGAAGCTCGACCAGGGTCCTTAATTCCAGTCTGGTCACTTAGGTGTCCAAATAAGCCGGTGCCCAGAGAGCAATACTCAACCAGGGCAAGTCCTAATTTACCTTTTTAAATGTACCATTTTTGCCCTTTTATTATTAGTCTCGGATTCATACCGGTGCAACTCAGCAAATAGTATATTCTACTGTCGTCCCATCCCGAGTCATCATGCAATAATAAATTCAGTGATGAAGAACAATATATGAATAGTAATTAAATGAATAATTTAAATTTGCAATCAATTAATCACAATCGCTATTTAAAATCTGCGCATGACACGTGCATAACAGATATATGGCTTTAACTTACAGATCTGACGATCTTCTAGCTCTGCTCCGATGCCTCAGGTGGAGCGAGCCGAACTGACGGATTATCTAATCACGGAAAACAATTAATCAATATCGTTGAAACATTTGACAATTAATACTAGGTCTAAACTTCTAGGATTGATTGTCTAAGAATCTCGACTCGGAAGAATTCTACCGAAAAACCGGTATAACCTCCCCTAAATTACGGATATTTACCCCCCATATAACGGGTCCAGGACCTGCCAGAAAATACTTCAAATGTATAGCGATTAATTAATGGAAGTCGAGTCACCAAAACTGCATTAATTTTTTCGACTCCGCAACACAACACAAACACAACTATTGGCAGACAGTCCAACAATTTATTTTAACTAATAATATTTCTAAGGCTCAACTCATTTCAATAATCACATAAATTTTACCAGTAAATTTTAAAATCAACAGGCTAGAGAATTATTAAGACGCTTAATTGCTCGGCCAACTCGCCTCCAACCGCCGGAGTCCGATCGACGATCCGAACGCACCAACAGATTCAAAACGATGCGCTGATGACGATCCCTGCTTCCAATCTTCCAATCTGACCCCCGATCATCCAGAAAGATTTACAGATGATCTCGACCGTCGAGTTTCAAACAGAGTCCGATCGCCACGAAACCGGTGCCATTGGAAAGCTTGAGCTGAGGGGAGTCCGGATATACCCTGCGATCGGCCAAAGCTCGCTGGAAAAGTGAGAAAACACCGGCTGCCACTCATTTTCTCTCTCCACCACGAACTTCCAACTCCGGCCACTATTTGCATCGCCGCTGCCGCCAAGACAAAGCCTAGGCTGAGGGGAGTCGATAGATGGCGATCGACACCGGAAACGCCATGAACGGCGTCCAAAAAGGCTGCTGCTTTCCTCCTTTTTCGTCGTCTGCTGACGTCCCTTGCGCTGCCACCGTCACCATCCATGAGCTCGCCGGCGCTAGCTGCACCTCCGGCCAGCTTCGCCGAGCCCTAGGCGGACGCCTCCCTTGTCGGCCATGGAAGCCGACGTCCCCATCTCTCTCTCTTTCTTCTCCTTCTTCTTCCTTTCTTCTTTTCCTTTTCTTTTCCTTCTTTCTTTATCGGCAATTAGTCCCTGAACTTTTTTTATTTACCATTTAGCCCATCCACTTTTTAATTACTAACAGTTTCGTCCAGAAAAATTTCCGATTAACCCTTAAACATTTCTTTAGCTTTTCAATTAAGCCCCTAACTATTTAATTTGGGCCAAATTAGAATTATTGAAGATATACAATTACATATTTACCCCTTGCTTTTAAATATAAAATTACCAAAAAGCCATTGCCGGCATATTTAATTATAAAAATACCAAACATACAAATTTTCATTAAAACCCCATAATAATAAAATTACACTTTTAATCCTTATTCCAAATTAAATTCTCAATTTAATCATAACACACAATTAATTTAATTAATCAATTGCTAAATATTTTTCAATTAAAATTTAATACTAATAGCTAATTAAAATGCCCTTTTCCCCAATAATTCACTTATAAAATATCCTTTACTAATTCTTCCATAACTCTCAAGTATAGAATTTTAATTTATATATATATATATATATATATATTGGATGACCAAAAATATAATTTATTTTCTAAAGAATTTACTTAATTAATTTCTTCTTTTTTAAAAATCAAACTAATTGGATATAGAAAATAATTCTCCATTAAGTTTGCCTACTCTATTACTCATAGCTAGTCGCTCCGTCCTCCTGTATAGATGTAGATATAGAGGCACCTTTTTTATTCTGTCTGGCATGTCTATCACCGCAAAACCAATGGTATAAAGTAGAGAAAAGACTTTATCTTAGTTCTTATAGATTATTTACCTATGAATGTTGTAACCAGTGATATCAACCATTTTTTTAAAAGGTTTGGTTTCAACATTTTCATTCCAAACAAGTTAAGAAAAAGTTGCAAATGGAGGTACGGTTCTGGGAGATAAGAAAATCTATCTGAAGCTCGTTCAACTATTAACAATCTTAATTGCACATTTTTCTATAATAGGCATCTCCTTGTAAAATTAGCATATGTCAAAAATGGAAAAGCTAATAATTTGATTGGCTCTACCAGAACTTTTTAGCCATTTCACATGAATAATGCTCCCTTGTCGAAATCTTATGTTGATACTCTTAGGAGTGAGCACGATTCAGGAGAATTTGAGGATTTAAAAATCTTTAGAAGCATTATCAAATATCGAGGATTTCAAAATTGGATCTCTAGAACCGTACCGTAACATAAACTAATTTTTCGGAATAGTTCAATACAGAGATTCAGGTCTAATGGGACGGTTCGCTTCAATATGGTAAAACAGAGATTTAAAATTTTACTATATTTAAATGATTATAAAATAATTTTTTCAGCTTTAATGACTAAAAATTCAAATCTTATAAAATTCAACTAAAATAATTAGAACAAAAATGTTATGGAAATAATTAAAATCCAAATATAATAGTAACATAAAAAATATTAAATCTCTTTTTTAATCTAAAGATAAAATGTAATTGAATAGCCATAAGGTATCGAAAAATATAGTTGAAATAAACATAAAAGAAATTGTATTAATAAAAGTACTCGAAGGACCTATAGATTGCATTACAAAGGGGCTTTACTGGCTATAATATGAGCCACCAAGTTACACATCTATGCATAAAAATAAAAGAATAAAGAAGCAAGAGAACATAGAGTTTTATATTTTTTTATTAAATGAATAATGATGACATAAACTTAGTGTTTCTATTTTACATGTAGGCCAATGGAATTATATTATATTAAAATAGAATTAAATTTGTGTTTTATAAAGGTCATTTATATTTGGTTTGTGCTTGAGATTTGGACTTATTTAATGTAATTTATTTATATATATAAATAAATAATTTTTTAAAAAAAAAAATCGGTTCCAGTTTTGATTCTTTAGTTCGGGACAATACAATACGGTTCAGTACGAAGAAAATCAAATGGTCAACATATACTTTTGGTTTTGGATATTTGTAGTTCATTTTTTGGTACAATTCGAGATCTCCATATCCTATGCTCAACCCTAGATACTTTTACTTCAGGTCATGTAAAAAATAATGCTACAAGGCACTTGAAGGGTTCTATTGACTTTGAATATTCTTCTCAGATTAAGAAACAGAATGGCTCAAACATTGCTTAGTTGCCTATTTCTTTTATGTCAGAACAATATCAAATTTGCATTCAGTATTTAGCTCTCATGGGGTTAACTCTTGTGTTATCAAACCTCTTGGAGGTAAGAATATTGTAATGGTATTTTCAAAATCTAACGATATGAAAACTTTCTAATTGAATGTTCTATGTGGCTTGGAAATCATTTCCATTTGTAAAATAATAAGAGCTTAAAGATTATGCAACTGAACTTCTTGTATGGCTAAGATGTGAATATTTACCATTGCATATGTATGGAGTGATGAATTCTTTTCTCTAATATCAACTAGATGGGGGAACTTCTTATCTATGAGTCCTAAAATAAAATGTATAGAGAGATTGGACACTATAAAATTTTTTATCACGACTCCTTTGAAAACCTTCATATATGAAAGTATCAAATGAAAAGTAAATGAAGAGTTCTTTGTGATTACAATCATAGAGGAACATGCTCAGCTAAATCTTTCTATTCCTCATTTTTTTTCTGATAATTGATAAGGATATTCTCTTTATGATTAAATTTTTTCAGATATATATTAGCTACTTATCAATAGTTTGTATAGAGAGTAATCAATAGTTTGTATAGAGAGTAATGACTTATTGTAACAAACCTTATCAGCTAAGGTTAACTCTATCTACTTGTGTATTATATATTTGTATCAATGATCAATATCTTCTACTGCTCAATATCATAACCTATTGAAATCTTAGATCAAAACACTATGTATGGATGGTATGAATTGCCTAAACTGATAATTGAATCCAATTTTTTCCATTATTTTTGTATCCGTAATAGTGCGAAAAGAAGGCCCGACTCCAAGTTGTTCAAGAATAGTGGCGTTGAGTTTCTCGGCCTTTTACCTTAGGATTAGTCAGTTCTGGTATTAGAGCCTAATAAATTTTAACATCTATTATTATCGTTTGTTGTGTCTTCAAGTAAAGCCATAGCTACATCAGATCTTAAATCAAATAACACATTACCTTTAATCTCTTTTTCTAGTAATTTTCCTAATGTGGGTCATCAATTGACGCTGAAACTCATCTTTTCAAATTTTCTGCTATGGTAAACGCAACTGTTGCCTCTTCTTCATGGTTACAATTAGATAAAACATATTGATAGAACTCCATTTCCACTTGAGTTCACAGAAGATAACACTCCAAACCCTTCTTATATGATTTGGTTTAGTCATAATCAAATAGTGCTCAACTATATTATAAGCTCTTTATCTGAAACTGTATTGTCTCAAGTTGTTGGTGCCTCTACAACATATAAAGCATGGAAGAAGTTGACAAGGACCTATGCCTTTGAGTCAAAAACTCAGAGTAGGCAGTTAAAGACTAAACTACACATATTGCGTCGTGACAATGATAGTATCCAATCTTATATACAGAAAGTAAATATGATCTTTAATCAACTTATTACCTTAAAAAATTCTATCATAGAGGAGGATTTTGTTAATGTAATACTTGCTAGTTTGGGTCCAGCACGCTTGGAGTCAATCTCCTTTAATGATCTTTTTCGTTTATTCTTGAGTGAAGAAATTCAACTTTCTGCTGATCTTGCATCTAATGATGTAACTATCCTTACTGCTCACTTTTCAACTAGAGGGCGAGGTAGAGGATGAGGTGGACGTGGCAGAGGATGTCAAAATTCCAATGGCTCTCACCAACAATATGGTCACAATTCCTATACTACAACAAATTCATGAGGCAACCTTATATGCTATAAATTTCATGGTCTTGATCATGTTTCCAAACAGTGCCTTTCTCCTAGACAACAACCAAATCATGGTTCTAGTTCAAGATCACCAACAACTCATCTTGCTACTCGATCCAATTCTAGTAATAAATCATGGATTGTTAAAACTAGTGCAACCCATCATTTGACTGCAGGCATGGAAAACTTGGTAATTCATTCTAAGTACACTAGGCCTGAGGAATGGTTATTAGTAATGTAGAACTTTACGAATCTCTCATGCTGGTCTTAATACTTTTCAATTAAATGGAAAATTTTCTTAATCTCAATGATATTCTCCATGTGCCTAATGGTTGTGAAAATATGCTTTCTATGAGTGCTTTTACTCGTTCTAACTCTGTTGCCATTGAATTCTTTCCTAATTATTTTTTAATTAAGGAATTATAAGCAAGGATGGTGTTGTACAAAGGTCAGAGTGTTAATGGTCTCTATTCCATGGTGCCATATTCGAGTAACACCTTTCCTGTTTGAGTCGATCTCTTTTCTTTATCTACTTGGCATGCCTCTCTATCAATTGTGAAGACTGCATTAAAATCCTCTAAAATTTTTTTTTTGTCCAATGATGTTTCTTCTATTTGTCATACTTGTAGTGTTAGTAAAATAAAGAAACTTCCTTTTGCTATTTTTACTTATCAGGATGAAGGACCACTTGATGTTGTTTGTTATGATCTTTGGGGGCCTTCCCTAATTGCTTCCATGAATTGTTCTAAATATTATGTCATATTTTTTTATCATTACAGTAAATATTCCTGTATCTATTTTATTAAATTTAAGTATGAAGTTCTAAATTATTTTATTAAGTTTAGGCATGTGGTTGAAAATTTTTCTGGCCATCCAATAAAATCTTTTCAAGCAAACTGAGGTGGAGAGTAATAAGCCACGAGTCATTATCTTTCTGAAAATGGTATAAGTCAAAGAAGTTCTTGTCGTCACACACTGAAACAAAATGGATGTGTTAAAAGAAAACATCGTTATATTGTTAAGACGGGTTAGCCTTTCTTCATCATGCTTCTGTACCGTAAAAATATTGAGATCATGCTTTTTAGGCTGCAATTTATGCCTTTAATTGGTTACCTACACCAAAATTAGCTCATTAATCTCTATTTTAATTTCTCTTTAAATCTAAGCCTGATTACAATGGTTTGAAAAATTCTAGTTGTTTGTGTTACCCTTGTTTAAGACCTTATTCACATAATAAATTAGCTCCACATTCCACTAAATGTGTTTCTTTGGGTTATAGTATTACTCACAAAAGCTACAAATGTCTGCTTCTTGATTCCTATGGAATTCATTACTCACGCCGTGTTATTTTTGATGAGCAGGTTTTCTCTTTTGCAAAAGAGGGTGTGGTTCGTACTAGTGTCACACAATCTTCTAAAGAACCTATAGTAACTATACTTCCTCCTTTACCTCATATTATTCTGAATACAAATATTTCACCTGAGCAAGATAAGAGTTCTACTTCCAGTCAACATCAATCTCCATCCAGCTCAAATTTACAAACTTCACACCAATCATCTTCAACGGACAATCATATACCATTACCATCAGAACTAATTCTATCCAACCTAGACCATTAACATATCAAAATACTACAGATGCACAACACCCAACCAACACACAAAATCTAACCTCTGCTCATCCAATGTCTACTCGTTCTAAGACTGGAAATTTAAAACTAAAAACATTCACCACCACCACTGTTGTTGAAACTGAACCATCATGTTACACTTAAGCTATTAAACATGAGAAATTGCGCAAGGCTATGGGGAAGAAATTGACACTTTGCTTGCTAATAGAACTAATTAGTTCCAAAAGATCAAGTTCAAAATGTTATTGGCTGTAAGTGGGTTTTTCAAATCAGAAGTTTGATAGATCTATTCAATAATATAAAGCAAGGTTGGTTGCCAAGGGTTTCTATTAACGTCTTGGAATTGACTATTCAGACACCTTCAGTCCTATTATCAAACCTGTAATGGTCTGTTTGCTTTTAACATTTGCAGTCTCTTTGAAGTGGAAGGTACGACAATTCAATGTATCTAATGCATTATTACATAAAATGAGAAAGTTTACATGCACCAACCATAAGGTTTTATTGATTCCAATCATCCTGAACATGCTTGTCGACTTAAAAGATGTCTTATGGCCTTAAACAAGCTCCAAAGTCATGGTATTGTCATCTCACTTCTTCTCTTCTTTCTCTTAGTTTTGTTGGATCTAAAATAGATATTTACTTATTTTATTATAAGGATGGTGAAAAGTGTGATTTTTATATGATATATATGGACAATCTACTCTTTGCCAGTAGTGCCGATTCTTTTATTAATTCGGTGGTACAATCAGTACAAAAGCAATTTTGCTTTAAAAGATTTAGGCCTGTTGCATTATTTTCTTGGAATGGAGGCTACTTGGAATGATAATTCTTTATTGCTTACACAAACAAAGTATATAACTGAATTACTTTCTAAAGCTAATATGCACATTGCAAACTCTATGCCTATACTAGCTTGTGGTATGACTCATCTACATGCTGATAAAGGAGAGGTGTTTGAGGATCCTACATTGTATCGTAGCATTGTTGGAGGATTATAGTATTTGGCTATGATATGAACTAATATCTCCTTCTCTGTTAACAAGGTCTGCCAATTTATTCATAAGCCACGTTTGGATCATTCAGTGGTGATTAAAGACATCCTGCGATATCTGAAAGCAACCTTTGAGTATGGTTTTTTTTAATTCAGCCTTGTTCTAGTTTTGTCTTACAAGTTTGAAGATGTTGTTGATCGTAAAAACACTACCGGTTATACTGTTTATCTTGGTTCCAATTCGGTGTCATGGGGTTATAGGAAATAAAGGATTTTTGCTCGTTCTTCCATAGATGTTGAATATAGAGCACTAACAACAACATCTTTAAAGGCAATTTGGTTACATTCTCTTATGAAGGGAGAAAGAATAATTGCAAACTTGTACATATTGAAGGGAGACTTTGCTAGACGCAAAAGCACCAGTTGCTTCAAGTAGTTGAAGTGAAAGACTTGCAGTGGTATGGCATCAAAAACTTGGACATATGTTTGAACAAGGAATAAAATTCTTGTAAAGCAAAATCTACTTCTAAGACTTACTGAGGTTTCCTTACCCTTTTGTGAACATTATGTTATAGGAAAGCAACACCGATTAAAGTTCAACACATTAAATTCTAAAAGTAATTGGATTCTAGGATTGGTTCAGTCTGATGTATGGTAAGCACCAATTACATCCTTTGGAAGAGCAAGGTACTTTGTATCCTTCATAGATAACTACTCTAAGAGATGTTGGGTGTATCCTATCAAAGTAAGGCTGATGTATTTTCAGTCTTTAAACTATTCAAAGCGCGGGCAGAACTTGAATCTAGTAAAAAGATCAAGTATTTACAGATAGATAATGGAAGGGAATATACAAGCAATGAGTTTGGAGAATTATGTAATCAAGAAGGCATCAAAAAACAGTTCACTACAGCATAAACTCCTCAGTAAAATGGAGTGGTAGAGCGGATGAACAAGACCTTGTTAGAAAGAACAAGAGCTATGTTAGGAGATATAGGCTTAGACAAGGCTTTTTGGGCAGAGGTAGTCAAACACCGCCTGTTATGTAGTAAATTGGGCCCCATCAACTACAATTGAGTTAAAGACATCGATGGAGATGTGGGCTAGCAAACTAGTTGATTATTCAAACCTTTATATATTCGAAAGTCTGGTCTATGTGATGTACAATGCCTAAGAAACTAAAAAGCTAGATCTGTAATCTAGAAAATGTTTATTCTTAGGGTATACTGATGTGTGAAGGGGTATCACCTATGGGATCCCACTGCTTGCAAGATTATTATTAGCAGGGATGTGATCTTTATGAAAGATAAGAGACAAGAAGCAAATGATAGCACTGGAATGAAAGTTCAAAGCTATAGTAGTAAAGGTAGAAAAATATCTAAAAAGGAGGATTCTTCTGAAGCTGAAGTGGTGCACAAGGTGCAGGAACCAATTGAGTCACAAGTACCAAGATTCGTTGATCAGGTCGGCTGAGAAAACGACCAAGTTAGCACGCAAATTATGTTATGGAGAGCAATGTTGCATATTGTCTTCTAACAAAGGATGAAGAGCCATCAACTCTCTAAGAGGCAATGACTAGTTCATATGGGGGTCAGTGGATGACAACAATGTAAGAGGAAATAGAAGCTCTTCATAAGAACAAAACTTAGGAACTTATACCGTTACCATAAGAAAGAAAGCCCATTGGCAATAAATGGGTATGTAAGATTAAATGTAACAATGATGATCGAGTGGAGCGGTTTCGTGCAAGATTAGTGGTAAAAGGATATGCTCAAAAAGAAGGTATTGACTTCAACAAGATCTTTTCTCCTATAGTTCGACTTAGAACAGTTAGAGTAGTCTTGGCAGTGTGCTACATTTGACTTACATATGGAGCAGTTAGATGTCAAAACTACTTTTCTCTATGGAGATCTTAAAGAAGAAATTTATATGCTCTAACCAGAGGGTCTTGAAGAAAAAGGAAAAGAGAACTTGGTATGCAGGTTAAATAAATCTCTATATGATCTCAAACAGGTGCTGAGGTGTTAGTACAAGAGATTTGATTCCTTCATCATGAGCCTTGGATACAACAGACTTAATGCATATCCTTTGTGCTTATTTCAAGAGGTTTAGTGAAAGTGATTTCATTATTTTGCTGTTGTATGTAGACGACATGTTGGTAGCAGGCTTTAACAAAGATCGTATCAAAGAGTTGAAGCACAATTGGCTAGGGAGTTTGAAATGAAGGACTTAGGACCAGCAAGCAAGATTCTAGGGATGCAAATTCACTAAGATAGAAATAATAGGAAGATTTGGCTATCTCAGAAAAAAAATTTAAAGAAATTCTTGCGGCGCTTCAACATGCAAGATGGTAAACCAATTTCTACCCCACTTTCTGTTAATTTCAAGTTATCGTCCAGTATGAGCCGTAAGAGTGAAGCATGGAAGATGGAGACGTCTCGAGTATCATATGCATCAGTAGTGTGAAGGTTAATATTCACTATGATTCGTACAAAACCAGACATTGCACAAGCAGTGAGAGTGGTTATTCGGTATATGGCGAATCCTGGTCAAGATCACTGGAATGTTGTTAAAAGGGTCCTTAGATACTTTAAAGGGACCACAAATATTGCATTATGTTATGGAGGATCAGAATTTATTGTTAGAGGATATGTCGACTTAGATTATGCAGGTGATCTTGATAAAAGCAAATCCACTATTGGATGTGTGTTTGTTCTTGCTAGTAGAGTTGTAAGCTGAGTTTTAAAATTGCAATCAGTTTTAGCTACATCAACAATAAAAGCAGATTATATTGCGGCTACAAAAACTAATAAAGGAGCAGTATGGTTGAAAATGGTATTGGAGGAATTCAGGCATGAATAAGAGAAGATTTCTCTATTTTGTGAGAGTCAGAATGCCTTGCATCTTGTAAGGAATCCTACCTTTCATTCAAAAACAAAACACATTCGGGTGCAATATCACTTTGTTTGTGAGAAAGTAGAGAAAGGAATAGTGGATATGCAGAAAATTCATACAAAAGAAAATCTAAAAGATCACATGACTAAGGCAATTTACAGAAACAAGTTCATTTGGTGTCAATACTCAAGTGGCCTAGCAGAGACATAAGCAGCTTGGGAATGGCAAGATAAAAGAATGATGTCAAGATATAATTGACTTTCAGTTAAATATTCATGTGGAAAATTGCTGAAATAATTTAAAAAAAAAAGAAAAAAAAAGTAGACTTGGTGGTGAAAAAATTATTTTTATCCACACATTTGTACTTGATGACCAAAAATATTCGTTTGGCCACACGATAGCGCTCGGAGGCCAAACACTTCTTGTCTATAAAAGGCAAGAGGTACAATACCTACTTATATTCCATTTTCCTCAAGTTCTTATTTTAAGTTTAAAAAAAATATTAGGGAGATAAGAAGAAAAAATGTGTTCTTTTTAAAATAAGAGGAAAATTATAATCTCTTTTTTTTATAATAGAATTTTTTTATCATTATCCGTGTCTTTTATCTTAATTTATTTAGAGATTTTCTACGTAAAATTTATGAGATCTATTTTACTTTATTATTATTTTTTCTCAATCTATTTTACCTGTAATTTTGCTATGTCCAATAATTAATCCCAATAACTTTTACTCACATTCATTCCAGCCTAATCATATATCTCATGCTTCCTTTTCACATGGTCATCAAGCTTCTTGTTACATATAAAATATCGTGCTTCTCTAGGACTCAATAGATGATTGTGATTGAGTGCTACGGTTGTCACTTCAATAATGCTCCCATTAGAACATACTTTTAATCTGATTTTTGCACCACATCCCTTTTTTCTTACAATTGACATTTAAACAAATTTGTTTTTAGCAGTTGTAGACTTTCTTGTTTTAGAACAAGCAAGAGTAAAACATTTCATAGTCCCATCATAACCACGATTTAATGTTCTTTTTGCAGATGCCAAATCCTTTTTGTTTTGCATAGTTAGAATAGTAAGTAACAACTTCTTCTTCAGAGCTAAATAACATACCAACTTTGGATTCTTCAAATACTTCTATTCTCATTTATAATTTTTGTAACCACTGCTATCCTTATTTGAAGTATCCATGTCAACTAATACTTTGGAGATTGAGAGATATAATAATAAAACATACTAAAAACATGTAGTAAGATTTTGTAAACAATTAGGGAAAATAGAAAGATCATCGGTAAAAGGTAAATCAATTGTTAAATTAGAGGTACATTACTTAAGATTAAGATGAAAAAGACGATGATATCAAAAGCGGTGTTTAGATATTAGAAAAAAATATTAAAGGATAGTTTAGTAAAAGTATCACATGCCACATCAGGTGAGCAAGGGGTGAGACAAATATTAGTGGGCTGTGTAGTATTACTTAGGAAAAAAAGAGTAAAAAATCTCCATTTCTTATTTGAAAAATTATAAAAAATAAAAAGAATTCAAATTCAAATTACTATTTTACTCTTTGTATTGAATTAATTCTTTTTTATGTTTTCTTTTTTGGAAGAAGTTATTTTTTATGCTATGCTATTAGTAAATGTTGATTTGTAATTATAAAATTAATTTATCATTAAAGTTGACTAATGAGATATTCACAAAAATATTATATATTTATTTTAAAATTATTAATATTATTTCTTACATTAAAAATAAAAAAAATAATTGATGAACAAATAGTAATAATGGGAAAATAAATTAAAAAAGAAAACACAAGTTTTCCTCTTCAAAACAAGGTGAATGAAAATTAGTGGGGCCAAAGAAAAATGTTGCTATTCACATTCTTTTCTTCATATTTTCCCCCACTCTCTCAAACAATGAAATGTTGGTTTCCCTAACCCTTTTTGGCACCTTCCTTTCCTTTCCTTTCCTTTTCTGACCCTTTCTTCCCTTCCCAAACAATGACTTAGTGATTGATAGACTTTTCGTCATGGCAATATTCAAAATACCAATCAAATTCACCTTCTTAAAACAAACTGTCAAACCCGCACTTTTCTTTATATGATTCAGACATCTATCCATCTATCCCTCTTTCTTAATCAATAATAATATAATTTTTTTTTCTTATGTATTTTGTCTATATTTTTTTATAACATGGCGCAAACAATTTAATAATTGTCTTATCTTGAATAAAACATAAAAAAATAACATTAATTAATGTATCTTTTATTACTAGTGTGAATAATATAATATTATACAGTAGTTATTTACTTGTGTATTATACTCTGTTATTATTATTTTAATTATAATATTAAGTTGATAAATACAATCTAATAAAATTTTCAGTATTCAATATTGTTTTATAGAATTTTAAGAAATAATAATAAATTAATTATTTTTAAATGTTTTTATTTTTTAAAATTTTATTAATGTAATAATATAAAAACTATTTATTAATTAAATTTAATATTATAAATTAACATATCAGTATAATTAATATTACTATTTTTAAAATTAAATTTTTATTATATAATTAAAGGTTTAATTTATTATTAAATATAATATTAGGAATATATTTTGAGATATTATTTTCTATATTATAATTATTATCTAATTAGAAAACTAATTTATAAGTTAATATAATATTAAATATAATTAATATGCTACTTTTTAGGATAAATTTAATATAATTATCTAATTAGAAAATTATTTATTAGTTAATATAATACTATAATATAATTAATGTGCTACTATTTCTTAGGATAGAATTAATATTATTATTTGATTATGAAACTATTTATTAGTCAATATAATATTAAAATATAATTAATATCCTATTTCTTAATATTAGAGTCGGTGTTTAATTAGGAATGTAATTTATTGATTAATAGAAAAAATTATAAAATTACACATAAACTTGAATCTCATATATCAAAAGTAGTATATATGTCAAAATAAAAATTTTATATGTCAAAAATTAAGCACACATGTTAAAAAAAATTTAAGATTGTATTAATAGTAGTCCTCTATCCACGTGTTATATTAACTGTTATATTAATTATAAATATTTTATCAATTTAAATGTGATCTAAATGTTTTATATGTCAAAAATATGTAAAATATTTTATATGTCAAAAATATGTCAAAAATTGTGATCTAAATGTTTTCAATAAAAATTTAATTAGATATTTTTATGCATTGCACTTTGATATATTAAAATCCACATGGGGAATAAAAATAATTTATAATAGATAAATAAAGAATTTCTTTATCTAGTAAAATTTTGAATATCTAAAATTATGTAATTAATATTAAAATAAAACACAAAATAATTTTGTATATGAATAGAGACCGATTACAAAACATATCAATAAAAATTGGGACCTGCCTATAAAATAGGTTAGATAATGTCAAAACTTTAGTTAAATACTCTCAAAGTTCTGCTTTTCTTTTTTATATATAAAATCGACCCTTCTATAACTAATATTTAATAAGTTAATGATTTCTTAATTAATAAATCTTGAAAACTAACTTTATTCCTTATTGAATAATTAATAAATTTTGTAAAAATTTATTAACAAATATTAATTTTTTGCAGGGAATATTTAAAAAATAATATATTACATGTTTGTATGTCATCTTATTCTTAATGTTTATTATTTCAACATTTATGATTGGTAGTAAATTTGAAAATTTAGAAATTACCAAATATAAAAATCTTGGAAATTATCAATTAAAAAAAAAGGCTATCAGAAGTTAGATCGAAGACTAAGTAATTAGCTTTTATTTGTTATGACAATTTTTCTTATACAAATAATTTATTTGCTTTAAATGCATAATTCATGGCAGTTACTTTACATATTGGCTATAGTGAGTGGTTTATTGTGGACTTGGACTGGGCACTTGTGAAATATTGCCAACAATTTGAAATTATTTTTTATTTGTTTGATAAGATATTGTTAATATTGCCTTCAACTTAGCCCAAATCTATTTTGAAGTGATACATGAAATAAATCTCTTACACCAACGTGTAAGAGCTTACATATAAAAGTTGTTAATACTTGGTCACCAAGTTTCAAATGGTTATAATTATGTATTCTAACACATTGGTGTTCAAGTTTAAAGTAGTTACAATTATGGTCTTTTATGATATTGGTTATTGAATTTAAAGGGTCATGAATAGGGTTGTAATTATATATTTGGTATCTAAATTTGTTAAGAAAATAAAAATTGAATGGTTAAATTTTTAAAATTAATAATTAAGTGTAATAATTTATAAAAAGATAATAAAATAATATTTTTAGCAAGTCGTACATTCTAAATATTAACATAGAATTTTTTATATTAAATGAGATAAAAAATAAGAGACGCGTGTTAATGATGTGTTGCGAAAATAATAAAATAACAGATTTATCCATTATATACAAATGTATTTTACCAAGTCATTAGAATTGTATATTGTAATCAAATATTAGAATTCATGATATGGAAATTATAAATTATAATTACTAAATTAGGAATTTTAGAAATTTGGATTTCTAATTTTTTTTATTAGTCCATGACTTTCTCATCATATAATGCTTCTGATACAAGCAAAGATGACCTTCATCCTTAGTCTTTTTCTTACAACAAAGATACAAAGAAAGAAGTGAGAAATGAGAAAAATAAAAATTAGAGAAAGAGTGTTCAGGAAAATAGAGGTTTTAAAAACATATATTAAATAAAATTTAGCTTAAGGCCATATGTCACTTGTAAAATCATTTTAGTGCTTGATGTGTTCAATAATTTCTGCTTTCTTATTCATGTCCGTAAGAATTTAAGAAAAATTTAAAGATTTCTGATTTTTTCCTACATGGTCATCAAATTTAAAGTGATCATAGAGATGACTTTCTAGTGCATTAACTACTAAGTTATCTTATTCTTACTTTATTTTTTTGGTTTAACCTTGTGCAAGTGTGTTAATTTCTTTGACAAATATCTTGTGAGGTCCCTTTAAGTTTTAGTCTCTCCTTTTAAGTCCAACAATATTTATTATGTACAATTAGAGAAGTGAGTTTATTAGGTGTGTTTGAGTTCAAGGTTTTTAGAGTTATTATCTACATTTGTATTTTGTAAACTTCAGTTTATTTAGAGGATTTTACTTCTTTTCTCACCCCTGGATGTATGCTTACGCCGAACCACGTAAATTTTTATTTTTATTTTTTTCTCACTTTATCTATTTTCTGTCTAAATTATAATTTTCAAATAAATATTTTTCTACATCACTTGAAATTTCCTTACAGTTTGACTACAGATATTTATTTGGAAATTTCTTTTCATGGGAACAACAAAACTCGACATGGAGAAATATGACAATGGCAATGTTTGAGGATCTGAAGTTGCGCTACTCATTACCCTGGAAGGAGCTTCAAATAGAGAGTGACTCATTGAGTCTCATCACTCATATGGCTCCCAACTTGGCCAAACTAGCTGTTGATTTGCCTTTTGCTGTTTCTTCTTCTGTTCCTCTTGCTGCTGTTGAACCTTTTCTTGCAGCTGGTTTAGCTGCCTCTTAATAGCAAGCTCCTGTTTCTCAAAAAAAGATTATTTATGATTTTGGCCAATTTATAATTTTGGTTCAAATTACATAAGGTAAAATGGAATAATTTATATCATATGACTCTTTTTATATTAATTATAATATAATAATCCAACTATGACTCTTTTTCATACACTATTAGGTAGCTTGTAATGCTAATTAAGAAAATAACGAAAAACTTAAAACAAGCCTAAGGTGTGTATCAAGTATGTTGCAACCCTATGATAATATCTAATGTCTTCAAGCATTATTCACCATCGAGTCCAAGCTCTCTCTTGTAGACTCCTTTAAACGTTCAGCAGTTTTTTCAACCTGTAAAAAGAAAACAATGTCAGTCACAGTGCCTATCGTCTGTATTTAATCAGATAGAATATGCACTTTCAAAGCATCACAGGGACATCCTTTATTATGCGGGCTCCTATTAGTGTCTGAGCCGTTTTTCTTCCAAAAAATCATTGTTATTTGAAATCGAATTGAATAAAATTTAAATATGATTTGTTGTTAATTGAGTTGAACTCAAATTTAAAGTATCCAAATAGTTAGACAGATTGAACTCGAGTTCTTAATACTTAATTTGATAAGTTTGTAAGCCTAATAAATTTTTTATTATTTTACATACTAATAGATTTGTATTACTATTTTAGATAATTAAGTTAAGCTGCCTCGAGATCGATAATATCGAATATGTCATATGATATTAAGCTTGAGTTCAAAAAATAAAAGTTGATTAAATTTAAATTGAAATTTAAATTTTTAAATTAAATTAAATTTAAATTTAACAGTATTTCAATTCAGTTCCATTCGATCGGACTCTAATTATGGAATAACTACTTTCACTCGGTAAAAAACTTAAACAATGGTTGTAAAAGTGCACAAATACACTCGCCTATATTGTGTATATTTATATGTTCCAACATAATAATTGATGAATTAAAATAATACTTCACCTCAGCATCCCAATTTGTTCTTGAAGTTATTATAATTAAAGCCACTGTCTGGAAAAGAACTCCAATAATAATGCCCCACCAAATTCCCTGAAATAAAAGAAAAACAGTGCCATGCTTTCATTGCTATATATCATGAATCAGAAATGTTGATAGGGATTATGCTCTGGAAGCTTACTGCCACTCCCAAACTGGTTAAAAAACCAAGGACACATCCAATGGGAAGACCAATGACATAGTACGTAGTTAGGTTAACATAAGCTACTACAGCCTGCCATCCACTTCCAATGGCCACTCCTGCCATTCAAAAGAGAAAAATAATTATGAGCTCAATATAATTTATGATAATATTGGATATTAATTACTATTTTAATACCTATCATCATAAAATTTATTTATTTTAATTAATTAATTAATTATATATGTCATATATATATATATATATATATATATATATATATATATATATATAATTTTTAATTATTTATATAAACAGAAATTATAAAAATTAATCTTATTTTATTAAACATATATTATAATGACTGAAGTGGGAAATTAATCTTATTTGTCATTTATGTTTCTGATTGAGGATGTGATATTGACATCTTTCATTTGGCATCTCATATGATGCTGATGTGTTTTATTAATTGATTGATAAGTATTTTATTTTTATTTTTTTATTAATAATAAATATATGGTTAATATGTTTGTATATTATAAAGAAAAAGTATTTATAAAATATAGAATAAATTATCATATTTGAATGCCTGATAACGAAGGCAATACTTGATAGTGAATAAATAACTAAATATTATTATTGATAAAATTAATGTAACTTTTTCCAATACTTTTTCCCTAAACGTTAATTCTAAAGATAAATATAATCAATTAGTTATTGAAATTTAATTTAGTTTTTATATTTATTTAATTGAAATTTATAAAATAGATAGAATTTATTTACAAACTCAAAGTTTATATGCTTTGAATAAAGAAAAAATTGATTTAAGATTTTAAATAATTATATTTATGTTGAATTAGTTATAACTAAACTAATATTAATTTATTAATAATATTCCATAACGTTAAAATTTTTCTTTTAACTCTATTATTTTTATTTTTTTTCTCTTTTATATTTTTTTTTCAAATAAAATAAATTCCTTAATGGATTTTAACAAAAAATAGCATTAAAAATAGAGTCGTTTACATAAATCTCCTTTTTTTACAAGTCAATAATATTTTTACTTTAGAAAAAAATACTTACAAAAATTCTCTTTTAAGCTGATTTTTTTATTATAAAAATATGTTTTTAATTTCCAACTATATTTCACGCATTTTCTTAGTACTAACATTTTCATTTCAATTTTTTTTGGCATTTTTTCATACTTTTTGCTTTACCCATTTATTTTTAAATTTTAAAACTTACTCATTTTTTTATACTTTTTCTAAATTTATATTATCAATGTAATTATATTTTTTAATTAGTTAAAATTTTTAGTTAACTAAAAGATACCTTGATATCTTGAAGCTCTAAAATTGCTATGGTAACATGATTTAACCACTATTTGCCTTGAAGTGCTTTCTATACCTTACTTATTTATTAAATTAATCTTTTAAATAAATATCTTTTCAAATTAAAACATTATATTTAAAGCAATTGTGAAATATATTTTTGAACTTCCAAAAAATATAATAGCATGTGAAATAACTTATTACTTCCTTTTCTTTTATAAATTTAATTATTTATTATATTTTTATTTTATATTATTTTACACTCATTTACTTTCATAATTTAAATTAAATAAAAATTACATTTATCACAAATTATTTAAGATTTTCATATTTTTTTAAAATAAAAAATCTTGAAGTAATAAATATCTTAAAATAAAAAACTAATATATCGATATATTTTGTGTTACTTTTCTTCTTGACAGTCTTTTTTCAATTGATTATAGAATTAACTATATTATTTTATAATTTCTTTATAGTTATTGTTTTATTTTTTTAATTAATAGCATGAAGATCTAAGCAAATTAATTTTTAGTTGCAGTCGTGACTTCAATTTTTTTTAATTATTTTTCGCATCAATAAAACAAAGAAAAAACAACCATAATCAAGCATAAAACAATATAAATATAAATACTAAAAATAATTTCTTAATAAAAAAATTAATTTCTAATATTTTGAATCTTCTTCAAAATTTAAATAATAGTTCAAGGAACTTAAAACTATTTTTTCAATAATAGGCCAATTTCTAATATTCTAGATTGTCTTCAACATGTAAATAGCAGTTCAAGAAAAGAAATAAAAGGCATTTCTTCATACATCTGAAATTCAACCAAACATCAATTAAACAATAACCAAATATCAACCAAAAACCAACAAAATTGTTTAATTACAGAAAGACTTAAAATAAATAAAAAACAGTAAAAATTTGGCATAAAATCTCTTTTAAAAAGTAATAATATTTTTTTATATAATAAAAAAAACTTTAATGAGAGAGATCAAATAAAGAAAGCAAAGAAAAAATAGGTTGAGACCCATAAAAAAAAAATACTGTTCAAGAAAATAAATTGAAGAAAATTATTCATAGATCTGAAAATCAATCAAATATAAATTAAATATCAATCAAACGTCAACCAAACGTCAACTAAACATCAATAAAATCATTCAAAGTAATTAGTTATATAATACAAAAAGCACTTAATTTGATTTTTTTATATTTCTACGACATATTTTTTTGGAACAAATTCTCTTTTTCTCTCCATAAAAAAAATGTCGATCAACTTATTAATTCAGCCTATGATTATTTTTTCAATTTTGTTATATATATGTATTAAAACAAGTAAATTACTTAAGGTTATTTTTATGAAGGTATATAAATATTGAATATAGTTGGGTTCTTGTTGCTTATTACAACAATATAAATTTTTATTTTATTTAAATTTTTTAGTGATATTTTATTAATTTAATATTTTTAAAATATTAAATATTTTGAGATATATGTAAACGTGCTAATTTATTTTTTATTAATTATATTTAAGTTATTATATTTCTCTTAAATTATTTTATTTTAATATTATATTTTATTATTAATTCTACTTTAATTTGCACAGTTACCTTATTATGAAAAGAAACCGTAATACTTGCACAAATACTAAGAAAAATTTAACCAATCTCAACATACTAAAAAACTAATAAAAAATTATGCAAAAATTTCACTAGATGATTTAGTAGAAATAATAGATTTTGAATGAAACATCAGCTGTTTAAAATTACAATGAAATACATAAAAAAATTAAAATTGACAAATATATATAAGCATATAATATATATAGAAATCTCTCAAAAATATATTATATGATTGTTTTTATAAAAACTGATGTAGGTGTAAATAAAGATATCATAAAATTAAAAATAAAATTTATTTTTATACTAATATAATTATAAATTAAATTATATAAAATATATAAGATAAAATTTTAAATATAAAATTAATAAAATGATTATGCATGAGCAAATTACTAGGCTTTGCCGTAACTAGAAAGTAAAAAATGAAGGATTTCATGATATGTGACTATTATTTCAAATGATGAAATTAATCCACTGAAATCAAACTTTACTAATTTGCTGGGTCACTTCAAGTAGTACACTGAGCAGCGTAAAACTATAATGTTAAAGCTTCAAAATGTAACAAAACAAAATAAGAGAGATTTTTACAATTAATTCTAGATTAAGGCATTTCTCTTGAATATATCTTGTGGTGAATAGACTCATTAACTAGTGGCCCAATATTCATATCCTAAACATATAAATGATGGCATAAGAATTAAGAGTCTTACCTGAGAGAATAGGTTGAACACCATTGAGGAAAATAGAGATAGCAAGTAATGGAGTCAAATCAGAAACTGCTTCCATAACCTCAGAGTCTGTTGTAAAGAGTTTGCTCAATCCAACTCGGAAGATCAACACAATGGCACTGAAAGTTATGCTGATAAGAATGCTAGTTCCATTCACTACTATCACACAAAATTTGGCTACCTTTGGATGGCCTGCCCCTAACTCATTACTTACTCTAACACTGCAAAGTCAAGTCCCAAAATTTCACAATATTATCATAGGCCACATGCTTAAAGTAAATAGATATTTTTCTAAAATCAGATTTGAGAAAAACAGTTTATAATATTAAATTAAAAAATTTTCAAACCTGCTTTTTAATACCCAACTGTAATTTCAAACACACCCTAACTCATTCTTTAGCTATATTAATTCTATATTTGGTTGAAACCCATTAATAAATTTATTTTATTTGAAATAAATACATGAAGTAATACTATATTTGGTTAAAATCTATTAAATAATTTATTTTATTTGAGATAAATATATGAGAAAAAATAAAATCGAATTAATAAAGTTGAAGAAAATATTTAGATATTATGAAATATATTGATAAAATAATGTAAAATTTAATTGACCGACGAGGCTAAATATGAGTTGCATATGATTAATATATCTCACAAACCTTGTAGCTGCGGCTAGACCCAACATAAATTGCATGTCCCAATTCAAGTAATTCATGCTGGAAGAATTACATTCTCAGATTAGAATATTCAAGCACAGGAATGAGAAGATAGAGGTGGAAAATGAGGAATAATTATAACATACCAAATGGAAATGGAGTCTAATGAGATTGTTGGGTCAGGGAGTAGGCCTGATATGAGTACCATTCCTTGGCTATACCATATCTCCAAACTGCATCGCCAAAAGTTAACAACATTAAAGGTCATTAGTGACACATACTATATATATTAGAAAAAATATCACAAAATACTTATGTTTTTTTTTAAAATTTTTGTCTTTTATTTTTATTATGTTAAAATATTAAAAATATAATATTTTAAATTGTTTTTAAAATTTATGGTTTTGATTGATTTTTGAATTTTTTTCGAATATTCTTTTATTGTTTTTGGATAAAGCGACTGAAAAATAATTAAGGAAATAATTAAAAAAATAACTGAAAGCAACTAAAACTATTGAAAATAACTAAGAAAACCAACTGAAAATAATTAAGAAATTATTGAATAACAATCAAAAAATAACTGTAAAACATTATACTGTAAATTTAAAAAATAAAAAATTGAAAAAAAAAAAACAGTATTTTTGAGGAAACAAACATTTACACAGAAAAAGTGATATTTTATTTTTGTTGGTTTTAGTATATTTTTGAAAAGCTGTCTATATTTACTGACTGCCATAAAAAATAGGATATAGTGTGAAGTAAGTAGTAGAATACAGTGACTTAATTTTCAGACCAAAGCATGACAGCAGAGGCAACAGTAAGCCTGAAATAAGGCCAGATTCCTTTGAATGCACTTAAAGATAAGCCAGTCCAAGTTTCCTTGCAAGATGGGCTAAAAACAATGTATAGTCCACTTAAGATGACAAGAAGCCACCAAGATAAGCTTAGTGTTAAGGCTGCTCCAAGAAGCCCATAATCCAACACATAGACAGCAAGCCATGAGAGGAGAATGTGAACCAGGAACACCCCAACAGACATGTATGCCAATGGATTGACAATGTTCTGTGCCTGAAGAAACCTCTGCATAGGGCAACTCATTGCAAATGCATATATCTGGGGGATCAAACCCCGGGCGAAAGTCTGGCCGTGCGCGGCGATGCTCGCAGATTGCCCCATTGCTAGAAGCACTGAGCCTGAGAACCAGTAAAGGAATGTGAGGGGGATTGCTGCTCCCAGGTGTAGTACAATTGCTCTTTGGCAAATGACTCCCATTGCTGAGTATTGTTTTGCTCCATAGGCTTGTCCACACACAGTTTGGACAGCACTGGCCATACCTAGCTGTTTTTTTTTTTTTTTTCATAGTAACTTTTTATTACATGTAGAACAAAATTAACTTAATTGCCAAAAAAATCTTAATATGTAGTTTTAAATTTTCTAAAAGTTCAATATTATACTTTAACATTAATTTTATTTTTAGCCTCCAATAAAATTATCGGCCAAATTTATTGATGTGGTATGAACTTTAACAACTGAAAAAATGAGAGACTGAATTAATACTCCAATTACTAGAATGTTATTGTTTAAACATATAAAAATTAATAAAAATTCAAATTAAGAAAAGTAATATTAGTATTATGTGCTTAAATAATAATATTTTATAATAGGATGATCAGCAATTTTAATATTAATTCAATTCTTTTTTTGAATTTATATTACGTAAATAAATTTAGTTGATAATTTTACCGAAAATCAAAATTGAAATTAATATCAAATTATAGTACTGAAATTTAAAAATTTAAAAATTACATGCTAAATTTGATAACAAAGTCAATAATATATTATAAAATGCATAGCAAATTAGAATCCTCGTAATTGAGAAAAAGACAAACGTACCATAATACCATAAGCAAGACCCTGAATTCCTACATTAGCAACAGAAGCACCGGCAAGCTCAACAGAACCCAAATGGCCAACAAACATCTGGGTAACAAAACTAAGCATGAAGTTGAAAATAGAGGCAACAATAGAAGCAGCAGATAAGAACCAAAGAATCCTTGATTCCCATGCAACAAGACGAGGCCACCATCGAATTGGCAGTGTTCTCTGTTCCAAGAATTCTTCGATTGCAGATGAAGATATGTTTGGTATTCTTGAATGTGAATCAAGTCTTGGTAACAATGATTGGTACTCTATTGAACCCATATGAGTTCTTTTTTTCTTGTCCTTTTTCTGCAGGTTATAAGACACTTGGTATGATCTACATAAAGAAGAAAAAGATAATGGGTTGATATTTATATGTTCATATGATATTTTTTGACACAAGTGAAGTAAGCATAAAGTTACTATGTTTTTTAGCTACCGGTCACTGCTAGGAAGTAGATTGTAAGAAGGGTAGCTAAATCTAACTCATGGACATCTTTTTGTCAACTAATATATTAAACTTGAAAATTGTAAATGCTTTCCATTTGCTTAGGCATAGACACGTAGCAATGACCTCGGTTCGAAATCAGAATTGGACCGTTAAAAGCCGATTCTAATTTTGATCTGATTTTAATTTTATTCAGTGTTTTTCTTTTTATAAAAAGAATTATATATAAGATTATAATATAGCTCCTTAGAAATCGTTTGGCAACTTAAGCAGCTTCTCTATTATGAAAATATATTCAAATTAAAATCGAACCAACAATTTTGAGTTTCATCTCTAGAAAAGAACATCATAATAGAACTAGTTTTTCTATAATGATAAACCGGATGGTTTCGGTTTGATTTTAGACCAGTCCAAATAAATTTGGTTATGGTTCCACTAGTGCTGAGCATGGATCTCGGTGATTTCCGCCCGAACCGAATAACCGTACCGAAAATTACCAGAACCGAAAAAACCGAAAGTTTTTATAACAGAATTGAACCGATCTGAATTTTTTACTATTACGGTATGGTACTGGTTCTTTAATAAAAACCGTACCGTAACCGTACCAGAACCGATCCGTCTTGTACTGATCCGGACCAAACTGTAAAACCGAATTTTTTACATATATTTATAAATAATTATTTATATTATATAAATAATACATATATTAAAAAAAATACATATACTCTATAAAAAATTATTTTATATTTATCATTTATATAATTCAAGCAATTGTTATCGAAATACAAAAAATAATACATATTAAAAATAACTATAATACTATAATATACTTTATACTCTATAAAAAATATAAGTTATATATATTAATATGTCACATAGTATATTAATACTAGTAATCTAGTATACATACTATAATACTAGATTTAAAATTTATTTACTATTTAGAAAATTTTTGACAAGTTAATTAAAAAATTACTTAATTTAATAAAAAGTTATATAAATTAGTAAAAATTATAAAAAGATATTATTATATAAATATAATATTATTTACTCTATATTTATTAATAAATTAGTTTTTAATTATATAATATTTTTATTTTAAGAATAATAATATTAATTATACTAAAATTATTAATTTATATAAATATTAAAATTAAGAAATAAATATTTTAAAAATAATTTTTATATTATTATACTAATAAAACTTAAAAATTAAATATTTAGAAATAATTAATTTATTAACTATTAAAATATTATAAATTAATATCAAAATATAAAAAAATATTAAATTATATTTATAAATTTAATTTTTTTTTTGAAAAGGATCAAACAAAACTTGAAAAAAAATTGTCAAAACATCTTTTAATAATATAGAAATTCTTTAGTTCCTACAACAGCGGAGGTCCTCATTTGTTGTCAAGATTGGTTTAGAAGTTCAAATAAACCTATCCAACTAGAAGAATCAATAGAAGATATTGAAAGCATAGAGTCGGGTAATATTTCTTTACTTCTTACATATGTTTGTTTATTGTTGATGCTGTTAAGTCTTATTGACGTTATTTTTTATTTTTATTATAGAAATTATTCAAGATCCTGAGATTGGTGAATCCCTTATGGCCAAGATTAAATGTGGAGTGCTAATTTTGAGGGGAGGTAATAACATTCCTTTGCTAATTTTGGACATGTATTTTAGTGCTACATAAAGTTTGTAAATTTATTTATTTTAATGATTGCCATCTGTAAAATATTTTTATACTAGCAGTAATATATATTGTAATGGTTTGTATTTGAATATTGAATGATTTATTGTATTTGCAAGTGATTGAATTGTGAAACAGGTTGTTCAAGAATGTGATTGCAATTTTAATTCAGATTTTCATGCTACTTTTTTTAGGTTGGTAATCATATTTTCTCTAAATGTATTTGATTAAAGATAAGATTAAAGTTGTGTTTTTAAAATTTTTTAGAACCGAAAATAGCACCGAACCAAACTGTATTGAACCGTAAAATTGGTACAATACGGTATTGGATCCTTTTATGTTTGGTACGGTACTGGTACCTTCAATTTTAAAATAACCGAAGTTTAGTATGGTACTGGTGATTTATAAATAACCGAATTGGACCGATCCGTGTTCAGCCTTAGGTTCCACATTGGTATGGTACTGGTGATTTATAAATAACAGAATTGGACCGATCCGTGCTCAGCCTTAGGTTCCACGTTAGCCTGTGGTTAGGCTACTTAAAATTAATGTATGAAAGAATTGTAATATACACTATTGTGCTCCATTCGGTTAATAGATGAATGTTGCACATAATATCCTTAAAGATATCAATCATACTTGATTTCATGTATAAATATATTTTAAAAACAAAAAATTTAAGTAATTATTATGCTTATGATATTATTGTACATAGACTTCTTTCTCATCATATTAATTTTATACATTTTTATTTTATTTGTTCCAGTCAGATAAATTATTCTTTTAAATTTGATTTATAAAAAAACTAACTTGACATATTATATATATTATAGTTCTATTTATAGACTAAGCTCTTAAAACCAAATAGTAATCAATAATTATAATAATAAAATCTAATAACAATATTTCCTAATGCGTTATTATTAGATATTCTCAAATATATTTCCAATCTTCCTCTTAAATAAGATATTTCTCTAAAAAATCAAACATGACCAAATGAAGAAACTATTTAATAAAATATGATAGTTAAAAATTCTGATTAAAATTGTTCTTGCATTATTCTCCCCCAAATTGGAATTGGCTCAATATGATGTTTCTTTTTGCATGCAAAATATTTTTTAAGTACTTTGAACTTTCTAATTTTCTTTATAGTATTCATCCAGTCAGTCCAATGATATTTAACACAAAGTATGTAATTTAAAAATTGCATATATAAATAAGAGTCGTTCTAATGTACTATAGATGTACTTTACCATATAAATTAAAATTAAAATTAAAATTATTTTTATTTTTATAATTTATAAAAAAATAATTAAATATTAGATTAATCAGTTATATATATAGTACTTAGTTATTGATTAACCAAATATTTTATTTTTATTTATTAAATTTTTATCTATTTCTAGAATTTAATCAATGATATTTTACAACTATAAAATTCATCTATATATTTTTAATTTATATAAATAATTAAAAATTTTATATAAATTAATTGATAATCTAATTAATAGAAGAATGTATAAAGTTAACTAATTATTTAAAATAATACTAATTAATTATCTAAAAACTAAAAATATATTTATAATGGCAGAATGCCAGAATAATACTGTAGCAAAACTCTATAAATAGGTATGCATAATAATAATTTTCTTGTCTAGTCTATTCAAGATAAGTATCATATTTTACTGGCAAATCTCTATTAACATTTGGAATTATTTCTTTAGTATAAAGTTAAACTTGACTTTGTAAATCTTTCACAAAAGCACTTGTAAGTGTTTGTTGTTCATGGGGTGATAAGATTATTGTGTGTGCAGAGAAGGGTTGTAGGTGAAAGCTGGGGTCACCTAACTCTTTGTTTTGGCAAAATAGAAATTTGTGCGCCCACTATTGATGTTTATTTTGAGAAAAGCATTAATCATTTATTATTTATATTAAGTTTATATCAAATAAAGAAGATTTTATACTAATCTAAATTAATCTAATTTCATCTTCTTTAATAAAAAGAAAATCAGATAGTTGAATATAAAATCCCAGTTCTCTCTCTCTCTCTTTTTTTTTTCTTGTTATTTACCATAATTATATTTTTTGTCCAATACTGATCTAAATCAGGATTTTTTTATTAATTAATTTTAATAAATAAGTATTAATATATTTTTTTAAAGAGTTTTATAATAAAAAGTATTGAGTTATTTTTCTATAGAATTCATAATGTATATAAGAGTAGTGAAGAGAATGAGAGATTCAATTAGATATTTAAATAATTAGACTCGTCAAAAGACACCTATAAAATTAATATGTGGAAATTTGATTATTTTTTTAAAGTTAGAAATTTTATAATTGAACTTATAAACTTTGATTATTTAATATATTGTATTTAGCAAATTAGATAAACTATTTAATTATTCAATTTTTTAAAACATCTTATTAATTTTTATTTTAATAGCCTGTTTGAATATACTATTGTTTGATAGAAATTTAATGTTGAACGTGCTATGTGTGTAAGGTACACGGGCCATTAAAATTGAATTGCACTTTAACTTCTATAATCAGATTAATTGTGAATTCTTAAGCACCTTTACCACAATTTGTTTAGATCCTAATTGAATACCATTGGAAATAATATGTTTGATGTAAAAAATAAAATTGAAAGTAAAAGCTAAAGATTTTGCTTGAAAGAACATGGAATTGTATTAATTATAATATCAATAGTTTTGAAAATTGAAATAATAATTTGAAATTGACAAATTAAATTGAAACAAGACTTGTATTTGAAAAGTACAAGAATTGAAATAAACAAAGCTTGAGTAATTGAAAAAGCTTGAATGAGTGAAGAACTTACTATAGAATTTGTTTGTTATGCAGTAGTTGTTGATGTTGATGTTGATTTTTGTCCCCTGTTCATTCTCTGCTTCTACTTTTTATAAAGAGTTTGAAGTTCTACTTTTCTTGGGGAATATTTCTTTCTTTTATGCCGTAGAACCCCATTATCTCCTTCTACTTGGGAAAGTAAGAATAACTGCATATATAACTCCTCCTATTACTTCACGTGTACAATAGTTATCTTTAATTACTAACTAATTAAGTTACTAATTAATTAAATTAATTAGATTAATAATTATGGGCTTCAGGCTTGGGCTTTTACTTTACGGGCCCAAAAGAAAAATAATCATAGGCCAAACAATTGCCCTTCTCACAAGTATTGGCAAGTATTAGCCAATTACACATGTAATTTAGCTCCATTCCATTCCACTGTATCTCCTCTATTTAATACATGCAGCTATAAACAAGCCACATTTTCTTCTCTTTTTTTTGGATTTCTCTCTACAAGTGGCCCCTTTTCATTATAGCCACCTTGCACCGGAAAAGACACCAACTTACTCTCTTCACATGTGTAGCCACCTTTCATTAATCGCACGCTGTCAAGAAGGATAACCATCATACTGTCACCGCTTGTTCGTCTGCTACTACTTCTTCTTCGTTCAACGATGCTGGCACTACTTCAATGCTCTTCCCTTCACCAATCAGACAATCTTCACCACTGTAAGCTTTAACAGAGAGCTAGCTGGTTTGATTCAAACCGAAACTCATCTCCTTTGTGTGTGACTCTTTGAGTTAATTGGTGAGATTCTATTTGCATAAATTCTTGGTAATGGAAAATATAACCATTTGCAAAAGAAAAGTTTTTTCAAGTTTATAAGAGAAAAAAAGGCTAAAAATGTTTTTTTTACCTAAAATATTTGATTTTTGTGTATTTATTTATTGGATAATTGTGTATAATTATATTTAAATTGCTAAAATAAAATTTAGGATGTAGCCTGATACGTATGAAAAAATTAGTTTTTTTCTTAGATTAGATCCCTAAGAATATTTCCAAAGGGGCTCTAGATCCTTAAGTACTGAATTTACTTGGGGATCTAGAACTCCTTTTTTTTTTTTTTTCTGGATTGGATCCCCAAGAACATTTTCAACTTGGAGCTCTAGATCCCTAGTACCCAATTTACTTAGGAACCTCAAACTCTCTTTTATTTTTATTCTTTTTTTTTTGTTGGATCCCTAAGAACATTTTCAATTTGGAGCTCTGGATCTCCAAGTATTTAATTTACTTGGAGATCTCGAATGTTTTTTTTTTTGGGTTGGATCCCTAAGAAAATTTCCAACTTGGGGCTGTGGATCCCCAAGTACCCAATTTACTTGAAAATCTTGAACTCTTTTTTTTTTTTTCTGGGTTGGATCCCCAAGAAAATTTTCAAAGCTCTCGAATTATAGTATTATCAGTTAACTCGAGGACCGATAGAAAAAATTAGAGCACCAAGAACTAGTTTTACTTAGGGATCTCATATTAAAATCCAATCAGTTCCCTAAAAACAATTCTAATTTGGGGAGGGGTTCTCGACTCAAAATACTTTTAAAGTATTATTCGGTCCCTATGATCATTTCCAACTTGGGGAACTACTTGAAGTTCCACTTTGAATATTTTAATAGCATTCCTTGAGGAACCATATATTTCTAGGACCAATAACATATTTAAATCATAACATGCTTATTTCCACACCTATACAATCAGACTTTTATCATTAAAATTTTTAACAATTTAAATAATTAAAACATGTGCATCCATTTGTTTGTTTTGTAGTTATGGATCAGGCTTAACCAATCATCAGTCCTCTTCTAGAGATAGAGTTCCTTTTCGTGCTGTTATTGCAGCATTTTGATTTTTTTATTAGAATGAATTGAACTTTTTCTCCTCTTCTATCTGTTATATGTTCTTTGCTCTTACTGAGAGAATGGCTTCAAATCATTTGCCACTTCATGCAAGCATATCACCTTACATACAACACACATGTACTACAACTATATCATTTGCATCATGCAACCATTCATTCATGTAACCACACCAATATACCTCTCCACGCTCTTTTAACTATTTTGCATCATGCAGCCATGTATCTTGCTTTATCCTATTATTTCTTTCTTATTGGCTAGCTGTATCACAAATAAAAATACATAACTATAGAAAAGAGTGGCCATGAGGCCTACTTTTTATTAAATTTCAACTAATGGCCCTAAAATCAACTTATAAGAAAAAAATGAACATAAAGTAGAAAAATAGAATATCTTAAGAAAATGGATATATTTGGCCTCACATAATCATGAAAGCAGTGGAAATATTGTCTTAAGGTCATTTTTATGGTCGTAGGTCGGCCTTATACTCTAACTTCTCTTTTTTTTTATCATTTCCTACATGGTGGGAAAATATTTCTTCAAGTACCTCATACTAATGTACCTTATGTGTGGTAGAATGGGCTTGCCATCATAAGGGCTGCGAGCAGGCGAAACTCCTCTTGGTAAGCCTTCATCTCTCCTGTGAGGGAAAACATATCTCTGATATGGAATTAGTGGAGCTTGGAGTCTTGTAGCATCATTTTCCTTCTTGAAACTAGTGGAAGATTGTCCTTATTGCTCTACATTTTGTCCCACTGCTTGTGACAAGACATCATAGCCTTGTGGCCTAAGACTTAATTGAGGTAAAGTTGAAGTAATTCTTATAGCAGTGTTAGTCATAATGGTGCTAAATTGCTGTATCAAATTATTGGTTACTTTCTTTTGGCTCTCCATAAGATTATTATGAGTCATCTCCATATTCTTGGGTGCAATCTCTACTTACATCCTGAAAATATTAATTATAGAGTTATCAGTATCAGAAATGTTAACTAAATATAAAACATCATTCTGCGCCCCCTCCCCCCAACAACAGTATTTCCTGTTGGAGGTACTAACGCCTCATGTAGCTGAACATTTTAAGGCGGTTATTGCTTCTTTCAATCTGTTCCTCTCATCAGCAGTGACTCTGATGTCTTGAGACTCCACAACATCTTTTTCAGTAATACTTCTAGTTTTGAGGGCCATGAGAATTGGGTTCGCTAGGAATGCTAAAATATATTTAGTGAAAATTTGATGCTGAGCGTGCCATGTGTATAAGGTACATGAACCGTTGAAATTGAATTGCACTTTGACTTTTATAATCAGACTAATTGTGAATTTCTAAGCTCCTTTACCATAATTTTCTTAGATCCTAATTGAATACTGTTAGAAATAATGTGTTTGATGCAAGAAATTAAATTGAGAGTGAGCTAAAGATTTCTGTTGAAAGAAAATTGAATTGCATTAATTATAATATCAACATTATTGGAAATTGAAATAATAATTTAGAACTGAAAAGCTTGAATTGAAACAAGACTTGTATTTGAAAAGTACAAGAATTGAAATAAACAAAGCTTGAGTAATTGAAAAAGCTTGAATGATTGAAGAACTTACTTTAGAATTTGTTTGTTATGCAGTACTTGTTGTTGATGTTAATGTTGATTTCTGTCCCCTATTCATTTCTTGCTTTTGCATTTGTTAGAGAGTCTCAAGTCCTACTTTTCTTAGAGAGTGTTTTCTTCTTTTATATCGTAGAGCCCCATTATCTCCTTCTACTTGGTGAGATAAGAATAACTGCCTATATAACTTCTCTTATTACTTCACGTGTGCAGCAGTTACCTTAATTACTAACTAATTAAATTAACTAATTAATTAAATTAATTAGATTAATAATTATGGGCTCCAAGCTTGGGCTTTTACTTTACGAGCCCAAAAAAGATAATCATAGGCCAAACAATTATATATTATTTTAATTAAATAAAATTGTGTTAAAAATTATGTATTTACTATTTTAAATAAATTAATAACCTCAAGTAGTGATAAAATCTCTCGACCTCAACTCGGGTCAATGTACTACTTGAATAATTTCACTTAATACATAAGATAATAAATTTATTTGGCTTATATGTATATATAGGCTTTACTATTTATTTATATAAATAATAACTTGTGAATTCTATGTATATGCAGAGTAACTTTTGATCATTTTCTTATTTATAACTCATACATGAATCTTGATAAAAATATATAAACAAATAATTAAAAAATAAATCCTTTTAAATTAATAAATATTTATTTATTGATAAATTAATAGAATATTCATTGATAAATAAATAATTATGTAATAAATAATAATTTTTAGATATAATAACATTATTTTATAGAAATTTTATTCTATTTTGATAATTATTTGGATAATGAGTTACATGTGGATTATCCGAAACTCTATAAGTATGAGAATTGATTTAATATATATCACTGATATGGATTTGGGTAAGGTATAGGTAGATATACATACTTTTAGATAATGACAAGGGTATAATTTGAAAGATACTCTATCCATTATCATTTCTATGCAAATCCATAATTTTTTTGAAAATTTCAATAGATATCTTTTATTTTATTTAGATAGATATTTAGATTGTTAGAGAGCTTGAAAATTAATTATACTCACTGTATTCTCTATTATTTGAACTAATAATGCCAAAATTTATGAAATATTAGCTTAGAATTGATATATAAATATAAAAAAATAACAATTCATATGCAAGAAAAATATGATTGTAACATCTGGAATTTTCTTTTAATAATAATGATATAAGTAATAATTAATAACAAGTTTTATTAAATTAATATTACTTTATTCTTAATTAATTTAATTGGGTGATTTAAAATTTAATTTCAATGCTAGATAAAAATAAGAGAGTCATTTTTTTCTATATCTAATTTGTTTGATTTTTAAAAAATTAATTAAGTAAATTCCTTGGGCAATAAATTTATTTTTGGTCACTTAATTTTCTCCCCATATGAGTGTATCAATTAAATTCTATATTTGAGAGTCATGAAAGAATTAGTGAATAATATCTTATAAAAGAATTTATTTAGGAATGATAAATTTTAATTAGCAAGTGGTGTTGACTTTAATTGAAAAATAGTTAGTAAGTTGATTAATTAAGTTAATTAAGTGTTAGGATTAAATTGACAATTAATTTTGGAATAAGAATTTAAAAAATATAATTACTTTAATTTGGGGTTTTAAATGAAAATTTGCATGGTTGGTAATTTTGTAATTAAATGTGTTAGTAAGGGTATTTTGATAATTTCACATTTAAAAGCAAGGGTAAATAAGTAATTCTATATTTTCAATAATTTTAATTTTTGGCTCAAATTAAATAGTTAAGGGCTAAATTGAAAAGCTAAAGAAAAGTTGAAGGATTAAACAGAAATTTTGCAGGACGAAATAGTAAAGAAGAAAAATTCAAGGAGCAAATGTCGATATAGAGAAGAAAGAAAAAGGAAAAGAGATCGGGGAGAGGAGATTGCACGGAGGAGAAGAAGGATCGGCATCCGTGGCAGACTATCTGGGCACCATGAGTGGGCCGATGAAGCAAGCGGCGAGGAGTGGCGTCAGAGAAATGCAAGGAAGAGAAAGGGGCAGTGGCTATCAACGTCGTTCTGGGCATTTTCGGCGGCCAATAACGACAATTTTGATCCTAAAATGACCGATGAGTTAATGGCTTTCTTTTAAAAATAGCGGCGTCGGCTTTGGTGGCTAGAGGAAGGAGTTCCGGTGAAGTAAAGGCGGCCAGGATCTCGTGCTTTTTCGGCGAGTTCTGGCAAGGGATGATCGATTAGAGGACATATCCGGAATCCCCTCAGCTCAAGCTTTCCAATGGCACCGGTTTCGTGGCGATTGGACTCCGTTTGAAAATTGACGGCCGAGATCGTCTGTAAATTTCTTCGTATGATCGGAGGTCGGATTAGAGGATCGGAAGCTGAAATCATCATCAGCACGTTATTTCAAATTCGTGGCGCATTTGGATCGTTGGTCCAACTCCGGCGGCTAGAGGCAAGTCGACCGAGTGATCAAGCGTCTCGGTAATTTTCTAGCCAGTAGATTTTAGAGTTTGTTGAGAAAATTATGTGATTAATTATTATGTTGAGCATTAGAAAAATATTGTGAGGATTGTTAGTTAAAATAATTAATTGTCGGACTGTCTACCAATAATCGTGATTTGTGATGTGTGGCGGAGTCGGGAAAATTAATAAAGTCTTGGTGACTCGACTCCCGTTAACTAAATTATTAGAAATTTGAAGTGTTCTCTGGCAGGTCCTGGACCCGTTATACGGGGGGTAGATGTCCGTATTTAGGGGAGGTTCTACCGAATTTTCAATAGAATTTACCCAGATCGAAATTTTTAGACAGTTAATTCTAGGAGTCTAGACCTAAGGTTATTTTATTAAATGTTTTACTTTTTCTAATTGAATTGTGTCTGTGATTAGATAAATCCGTCAGTTCGGTTGGCTCCACCCGAGGCATCGAAGCAGGGCTAGGAGGTCATCAGAACTGTGAGTTAAAGTCATATATCTATTTATATGTGTCATGCTAAGATTTTACGTAATAGTTCTGATTAAATAATTTAATATCTTAATTATTTATTTAATTACTATTCATATATGTGTCATTTTCTGTATCAATGCTATTGTGAATACATGATGACTCGGGATGAGATGGCAGTAGAACATGCCACATGATGAGTTGCATCAATTTGAGACATATAGTAAAAAGGTAAATTTAAAAAGATAAATTTAGGACTTGCCTTGGTCGAGTTTAACTCTCTGGGCTGAGTAGAGTGAGTTCCTGAGTCCCTCGTCGAGCATTGCTCTATAGGCGCTGGCTTTATTGAAAATTTAAGTGACCAGACTGGATTCAAGAACCCTAGTCGAGCTTCGCTCTCTGGGTGCCAGTTCTATTGGAACGAGAGAGCCGAAAGGCTAAGACTGTTTAGTAATGGGGATTAGGGTTCTACTGAGGTATTCTGTCCCGTAGTATGTAAAACTTATTTTATAGAAGCATGGCATGACGCGTCTTTTTGCATGACTTAATATTTTGTTTTAAATCAAAAAATATTTTATTGAAGTGTTTGTACTCATTTTTGGATATATGATTTTAACTCATTCTCAAGGCTGACAGTCTCAATTTCACTATTTTCCAGGTGTTGTTAGCTTTTCTGCAGTTCTTTTCATTTAGCAGCCCGATTCCTTCATCTTCGGGTTAATGTAACTAATTTTTAGTATGTTTGAATTTTAAACTTTTAGAATCTCCGCAGTAGAAATTTCAGACTTTCATTTTGAAATTTTATGTAAATTCAGGTCTTGCCAAATTATGCTGACAGGCCGAATTAAATATGTAGTATCTGATGGCTAAATGTTAATTGTGGAATAGAGCTAATGGTTTGAATCCGGATTGCAGTTTGATTAAGTTAGTGAATGGTTAGGCTTACTATGAGATTTGGTGGCCTTAATCCTACCCATTCCCTAGTGCTAGTCACGGGCTCACAGATCGGAGCGTGACAATGATGAAAATAATTTAAGACAATAAAGGTTCAATTTACAATCCTTAACGAACTAATTTGATTGTTATATTTATTTATTATGATGATTTTTTAAATCATTGCACTACTGAAATTCTTATTTATTTTTAATTACATAAATTATTTTTAATTAATTTATAAATTAATAGCATAGATATAATTAATATGCTTTCTAAAATTTAAAATATTATTAAAATACTATTTTTAGGATTATTCTTATTTTTAATAATAAATTAACTTATTAATTAAGAAATAATTATATAAAAAATTATAGAAATTGTAACCAACATAATTTAGCATCTATAATATATATAAAGAATGCTAAATTTTTCTATGAGACTTCACATGGCAGAATTTTATTAATTCATATCATGTTATTTTCTAATAAGAAAATGACACATGACATATTTATAAAAGTGTTAATTATAATATTTATAAAAAATATGATATTAAATGTTAATAATGAATATGGTAAAAATTTATGATTTATTTAAATATAAGACTTGAAAGAAGCAACCTTACTAATAAAGGTGCTTGTTGAGTAAGGCCGGCTTTAGAGCCCAAGCCCCTTTAATATGATGAGAAGAAGAGGCCACCGCATACGTTTACTCTTGAATTAATTCGTGAGATTTGCGATCGCTCTTTCCCCCCGCCTCGTTGGTCCTCCAAATCCCCTTGAGTATTCATATGTTCTTAAAAAATAATTATAATAAGTATAATAATTATCATAGCTACTATATACTAATAATAAATCTTATTATCTTTCTAATAAAATATATTTATATTCATATATATATAAATAAAAATAATAATGAATAGTAAAGAATAAAAGTTCTAAATTTAGGTCTCAAAAGAATAATTAAAAGAAATTTGTGACATGTTTTAGAACTCATTGGTCGAATATAATAATTAAAAAAAGTTTCAATCTATATATGTATATGATATTAAAAAGTAATAATAATAATAATAATAATAAAATGAATAACAAGAATTCTATCAATCTAATTTTTTAAAAATAATTCTTATATAAACGTATAAGAACTTATTAGTCAATGAAATATATACAAAATTAAAGTTAATAAATATATAAACTTGTCATGCTGATTTATCTTAGCATATAATAAATATAAAAATTTCATAAAACTATATTATATGATTTTAATAAATCACTACTATAGATGTAAATAGAAATATAATGAAGACAAAACTAAAATTTATATTGTATACTAATATTATTATAAGTTAAATTATATATAATAATATCAAATAAAAATTTTAAATATAAAATAAATAAAATAATCATACAATAGTATAAATAAATTGCTAGTATATATATTAAAAGAGAAAAACAGAGATAAAAATATTTATGATAATTTTATTATTTAATGTAGCATATAATATAAGTAGAAATGACATAACGACTAAATGATTAAGGTTGGGGAAACAGAAGGAGAACGAGAGATGCAAGTCTCATTAGTTTCTTGATCGAATAGCAAAATCCATGAGCACCTTCACCATATTTTGCCTGACATTCAGCATGATATTCAAAAGCCTCACACTCTTTTTTCCAACACATTACTACAAAATAATGATAATAATAATAATTTCGCAATTCTCTCATATAGTCATTATATGGAAAAACAATATAAAAGAAAAAGTAGACTAAAAAGGGTTTTTTAATGTTTTAATATTGATATTTTTTTACTAATAACATAAAAGAAATGCACACAAATTAATAGTACAACACACTCTTTCATAAAACTATGACAATTTCATAAGAACGGATTCCCTTATATAATCCATTCTCACGTACTTTTTAGAACGGGTGTAGGAAGAGTAGAAGCTCAATATGAAAAGAATTTTATACAGGAAGTAATGAAGATCACAACCAAAAGGATTGCAAAGAGTTGAAAGGTACTTCATGTTTCTAATATATAAGTATTATCAAGAAACAATTAATTTTAATGCTGTGTTTGGTTGAAATTTATAAAAAGTTTATTTCATTTAAAAAAATATAAGATAATAAGTAAAATTGAAATGATAAAATTAAAAAAGATATTTTGGTATTATGAAATATATTAACTTACGTGGAATTTATTTGAAAATTCTATCTATTTTGTTAGAATTTAGTTTAGTTATAATCAATCTCGTACAAATTTGATTATGTACAATTCTAAACTAATTTTCACCTCATTCAAAATATATAAATTTTAAATTTGTAAATAGATTTTTTAAATTTTATGAATTTCAACCAAACATAATATAAAAATAAAAATAAAAAATTATATGAGCAAAATGTTGTTGAGTATTGTGTTTTTAGTATTGGGCTAGTGATTATAGGTATAATTTGAAGGAAGGAAATAAACAATGGATATGTTTTATATTAAATGTATTATATATTTAATTTCAAGTGTTTTCTTGAATTCATACCTCGATGACAGATCTTTTTGATTGATGCTTTCTTTTCTTGGTTTTATAATCAAATTTTATTGTAGTTTCTTTTTTAAATCTTTATTGTAGTTTTTTATTTGATGTTGAAATATTTTTATTGTCTCACTTTTTGTTGCTTCTTATTTATTTTTCGAAAGAAGCAAATATCATTACCAACAGCAATAGCAAAGTACAATTGCTTCATTAAAAATTTCACCAAGGAAATTTCAATGAGACAAAACCTTGGCAAGGAAAAAGAGTGCAATTCAGTCAAAAAAACTCTCAATCCTAAACAACGAACGTGTACCATGGCAGCTAAGCTCTGGATATCAGAAATAATATTTTCCATATCTAAGAGAGAGAAACCCTCCCGGATTAAGCCAATAGTTTAGAAGCATCATATTCCACCTCAACATCTGTCACACCATAATCAATAGCGAACTGTAGTCCAACTCGAATAACAATTAATTCCCCTACTTCGACAGAGGGACAATGAAGCTCAAGCCTACAACAAGCGGTAACACACTCACCCTTGTCATCTCTAATAATAGAACCAATCCCAATGTTACCAGTATCCTTGTCAAATGCCACATTATTATTCAGTTTAAACATGCCAAAGCTTGGAACTCGCCACTTAAAATAGGTATCACTCACTGTCTTTGGCACAATCGGAGAATGACACACTGCATGATAGTCACTAACAAAAGCACAACACTAGTTATAAATAGAGTTAGCAGATAGAAGAGATTTACTGTGTAATGTCCCTGCCCGAACTGGGCCTAACCATCCAATTTTCTAACTTCATTTTTTTGGACTGTGGAGTCTAGTAATTCGAAGCTCTAACTGCTACAACTTCTAATCTGATTTGACTCTTAACATCCTGCATAATATTGATGGAGAAAAATAAGAGGTGAGTAAAACTCAGTGAAAAGATAAATAAATAACAAAGGGAAACAACCAATGATTTGTTTAAAAAATATATACAATACCATACTATTCTTGCATACTTTTTTGCTAGAGAATAATATTGCTAAAGTTCTGAACATAAATATTTGATAGAAAACATTCTAACCGAACAAATGAAATTCTGTAAAACTAATTAAATAAAGAAGCATTTCCATATGTATCTAAAACTGCAAATCCTTTTCTAGTTTGAAATCAATTAACTGCATAATCTTGATTCCATTTAAAAAAATTTGTGCTACTAATTTAACTGCTGATATCATGTCAAGAAAAAATAGTAACAAATAAAATAAATGATTTAGTAAAAAAAACGTACACTCATAGATGTACCTTATTGATCCCTGGCAACTTTGGGCACAAAAATGTCTCACTTGGCAGCCCAAAGTGCAAATAACTAGTCATACGCACGCAGACAATAAGCCCCTAAAAGACACCACCTACTATACGCTCCAAAAATAATATATATACTAAGTGTTGTCCCAAAGACAGTATAATCTGATAACACCCGACGTACAAGGTGTGATCTCATAGGTCATATAAATGAGTATATGCCCATTTATCCAGCTATAAAAATTCATATTCATTTATAAAATAAAATCTAAAAATGTCACTCGTTGTTCCCAATTTTTATAGAAAATAATAGAGTTCAGAAATACATTTAAACGAAGTAACTTTTCGTAGAAACATTTCAACAATTCATAGAAATATAATTATAAATAATATAATACTGAAAAGTATGATGTTATAAGTTTATCCATTCACCTGGCATGCGGGACTCAACTGATTATACCTTGACTTAATTTTCAGCTAATTCCTTCCGGACAACTATTTAAACACACAACCCTATAATTCATGTATAAACATACTTTAGAATTAATTTTAAATCTACTTCTAGTATTCCTTAACTAATATCTATTATTCTATATCTAAAATCTAATTTTAATTATGGTCTAATATTAGCATAATTCTATTAATTATCTATCTGTTTCAATTAATTAATTCTATTGAAAATTCAACAGCATCTCCTCTATAAAACGGACTAATTCTCTTCGTAAAAACAGGTTCACAACCTGCAAGAAAGTTCACATAACACAATCTACAAAAGTTTTCATCTGAAATCTCCAAATATTAATTTAATAACAAAACTATGTGATAACCTGGCCTAGAGAAGTGGTCCGATGAGGACGAAAAGTGGACGCTGGGGTAAGGATAAGATGTTTGGACAAGAAGTGGCTTTTGGTAGGCTTCTAGGATGACAACACTCTAAGGTACGGGGTACATGAAAAAATTGAATTGCACGTCGAAATGGGGCAGGGAATAATTGATAACATATATATAAGGAGTTGGAACTAATCATATAAGGTATTTTTTGGTCATTTTTCTATGAAATTGTAGAAATTCTAAAGTTAAACGTGCTTGGTTCAGGAAATTTTAGGATGGGTGACCTCCTGGAAAGTTCTCGAATCCGTCAAGGGGATAGAACCATGAAGTCATTAGGGGCAAAAACAAATAATATCTCATGTGATTTAGTTCCGGGTCATTATAAATAATATCAGCTCTAAAGTTAAACGTGCTTGATTCAGAAAAATTTCAGGATGGGCGACCTCCTGGGAAGTTCTCAAATCTGCCAAGGGGACAAAACCATGATGCTAGTGGGGGCCAAAACAGACAATATCTTATGTGATTTGGTTTCAGGTCATACTGTGCATTATGCGATTCCGATGGTACTAGGATGCCCAATAACATATGAGAACCACCTTAAAAGCAGGAGGCTCGAGTAAAAATTTCAGGATGGGTGACCTCCTGGGAAGTCCTTGAATCCGCCAATAGGATAAAACCGTGATGCCAGTGAGGGCCAAAGTGGATAATACCTCATGTGAGATAGAGAAGTAGAACATAGCATAGGTGGGAAGTAATAGAATAACTAACTTAATCAAGGTTTCCTTGCCACCTAAAGAGAATAGTTTGTACTTCCTCATACTCAATCTGTGCACCACCCTATCCCTTAAGTAACCAAACTGGATCCGCTTATTCCTCATTGAGAAAGTAGGGAGGCCTAGATACACATAATGACCATGTACTATAAAGATCCCAAACATCTCTTTACATATTCAATCACATTATTGTTGGTGTTGGGACTAAAGGAGATAACTCATTTATCAAAGTTAATCAATTGTCCATATGCTAGCTCATATTGGTGGAGGCAGTTTTTAAGGTACCCATACTTAGCAACATTAGCCCTGTAGAAAATAAGACTATCGTTTGCAAGAGGTGAGAAATAGCATAACTGTCTTTGGAGACTTTAATACCATAGATTAATCCTTGAGAAGTGGCATTAAATAAAAATAGGTAAAGAGAAAGAGGATCACCTTAGCGAGTACCCCTAGTAAGCAACATATGTCCAAAAGACTGTCTATTAATCAAAAAAGGAGTAAGACACTAAACACACACAACACATAATTAAGGACAACCAATCATGATGATGGTCAGTTTAAGCATGATATTCTTAAAAAAGCACCATTCGACCTATCATAAGGTTTGGACATGTCCAATTTAATAGAAGCATAACCATTATGACCCCCCTTATGATTTTTAAGCTAATGAATACACTCAAAGCCCAACAAAACATTATCTGTAATTGAGCCTACCTAGCATAAAAGCACACTGGACTTTATCCATAATCCAAGGAAGCACCATCCTGAAACGGTTAATAAAAGCCTTAGCAACAATCTTATAGATAACATTGCACAAACTGATAGGACGAAAGTCTTTAACAGACTACGACTTACTAAACTTAGGAATAAAAGTGAGAAAGTATTGTTAATATGATCTCAACTACCACCCTTATTTAAGATAAGCAAACAAGTATCTATAATATCAACATGCACAAAATCCAAGAGACTCTATACCTCTGTTTCTAATAAATCTCCTACTAAGAAAGAAAATTCTTTAGCGTGCACTCTAATCCCACAGCCCTCTATAACCTGATAGTCATGTTATTATCACTTTTTAGCACCTCAATCCATTTTCTAAGATCAGCAATCTAGCAGGGTGTATTTTGAAACCTATTCTTGCTCTAGGTCATTAAAGACGAGGCACAAGAACTAATCTTGCTAATAACTAACCTCTCTTGACTTGTTGACTCAGACCAAGCCTGACTTACCACATCAACACAATCCTCCTCTAATGTCCATACTTCCCTAAATTGGAAGCAAGAAGGCATTGGATCACTCCAAAAAGAGATGTAATGACCCGGAACCATATCACATGAGATATTGTCCGCTTTGGCCCCCACTGGCCTTATGGTTTTGTCCCTTTGGCGGGTTCGAAAACTTTTTAAGAAGTCCCCCATCCTGTAATTTTCTGAACCAAGCACGTTTAACTTTGGAGTTCCTACAACTCTACAGCCAAATAACCAAAAAGCGCAACATGCGATTAGTTCCAACTCTTTACATATATGTTATCAACCATTCCCCAACCTATTTCAATATGCAATTAGATTTATTCATGTACCCCTGTACCTTAGAGTGCTACCATCCTAGAAGCCTGCCAGAAGCCGTTCCTTGTCCAGGCATCCTATCTTTGCCCCGGCATCCGCTTCCCTCCCTCGTCGGACCGTTTCTCTAAGCCAGGCTGTCACATGCCCACTAGCTTCCGCCTGGTTTGTCCTTAAACTACACATCTACTAGAGGGGTCCTGCTCTGATACCATTTGTAATGGCCCAAAACTATATCATATGAAATATTGTCCGCTTAGGCCCCCACTGGCCTCACGATTTTGTTCCTTTGGCGGGTTCAAGAACTTCCCAGGAGGTCCCCCATCTTAAAATTTCTTTGAACCATGCATGTTTAACTTTTGAGTTTCTACAACTCTACAGCTAAACAACCAAAAGGCACTTCATGTGATTAGTTCCAATTCTTTATATATATGTTATCAACTATTCCCCACCCCATTTCGATATGCAATTTGATTCATTCATGTACCCCCCGTATCTTAAAGTGCTGCCATCCTAGAAGCCTGCCAGAAGACGCTCCTTGTCTAGGCATCCTATCTTCGCTCCCGCGTCCACTTCCTGACCTCGTCAGACTGCTTCTCCAGGCCAGGTTGTCACAAGAGACATCACCTTGATCTCCATCCCAACATTTCATAATCAGTTTATGATCTGAGTGCAAAAACTCTAAATTATTGGCCGAAACATTGGGAAATATATTGCTCCACTCCATGTTACCACAGAAACGATCCAAGTTACATTTAATAAGATCCAAGTGCATATGATCGTTATGCCAAATGAAATACAGTCTTGAGGCATCAACAGACCGAAGGCCACAACTATTCAAAGCTTCTTGGAAATCATATATAAGAGAAAGTTTTCTTACATTGCCTCCCCATTTTTCATTAAGCATTAAAATCTCATTGAAATCTCCACCTACAATCCACGGGCACCCTACAAACTCTTGAATATAACCAAGTCCTCGAAGCAACTCCTTAGAGTAATGCCTTAAAGAAGTAATCAAATGACCATAAAACCTAGTGAACCTCTAGTAAATAGAATCCAAACAAATTGTAGCATCAATATGGCCCTGGGAAAAGGATTTATTCAAGACATTTGCACCTTTCTGTTAAATAAAAATCAAACCACCACTTGTATCATTACTATTCACAACAAACAAACCTCGCATTGCAAAAAGAATTTAAAATTAGAGCAAGAATAAGAAGAGAGTTTGGTTTCACGCAGGAAAACCAATATAGGAACTTTCATATTAAAAATACAGTGAAGCTCTTTGAATGCCTGAAGGTTCCCAAGGCCCCGAGCATTCCAACATAAACAACTCATAGCGATTGGAAAGCCTGCATAGCAGAGCCCATCATTACATTAATAGTATCGCAACTATCATTAGCAATATCAAAAATAAGTTTTCTTTTTTATTAAGTTTAATCTGTGTATTAGAATGATCTCCATTACCATGGCCAAGAGATCATTTACCATGAGCATTAGAAGAGGAGATGAGAGTTCATATACCTATCTCAATAGGAACAATATTGAAATTCTTACTTGTCTTAGGAGGTTTGCCTCTTCTTTATTGTCCTTTCCGAGCACCTCTACTCCCCTAGCAGAATCATTCGGTCCTAAGGAGAAGGAGCACCCTGGTGCTGTTGAGTCTTGAATTTGCTACTCATTATGTATGGTAGGTGTATGGACTTTTTTAGCATCAACTGCTCCCCATGTGCTAACACCAGGCCCACTTTCATGCATAAACTATCAAAATTAGCACTAATATTAGGAATGATAGGCTTCTTACCCTTATTACCCAACACATCTTCAACCAAGGTCTCACATAAAAATGTTCCATGCACAAACATGCCATTAACCACGTGACCAGCTTGCTCAAGAGGCTGAATATGAATGCCTAAGGGAGGCGAGCTGGGATAAGCCACTCTAGTGAAATCATGTTGGCCATCTTGTGGTTGTCTACCTGCATTCCTCCTTGATTTCCTCCTCTCAAGACCATATCCAGAGCTGGTGGTCCTCATCCAAACATCAAACTTTTAAGTCAATGACATTAGTTCTCTCACCTTGCTTCACGGATGAACACGCATGCAAAATATATCCCATACAACCACAATTGTAACAAAAATTCTGGACCCTCTCATACATCACCACTACCATTTGAAGCTTTTGATCATCTCCAATATCCAGTAGAATTCCTCTCTTAAGAGGATGGTTACCATCAATTGCAACTGTAACGCTAAGAAATCTTCCAAAACACTCACCGGATGCACCCCCATCCACTTCCACCACCTCCCCAATATCAGCTCCGAATGTAATAATGTTGTGATAATTCCTACAAGTGTAATTGCAACTAAAATGCTACTCTATTGAAGAGGAGGGAATAAACATGTTGCTTGCCCTTTTTTCTGGGAAAACCAATAAGCATTGAATTAAAAACTCCACGGTCCCCCACTAAGGAAGTGATTTTTTTTCCATTTTTGAATGAAAGTGAAAGATGAAATGTTATCACCCACCATCTCAGCATTTACACCTTGAGAAATCTGAAGTATGTTTTCATGCGAAAAGCCTCACGATTAATAAGCTTATTATAAAGAATTTTGCATGCCAAGCAATGTGCAATACAGTTGCCTGCAGCCACCCTATCATGACACTTGATTCGGACGACAAATTGTTGCCTTTCTTCTTTTAAATTCAATTTAGCACATGACTTGGACAACTCCTCCGGATCTATGTCAATAAAGCAAAAGAAAAGACAAAAAAAAAAAAAACACTCTCATAAGGAGAGTAGAACTCATACTCACAGTAAGGAAACAACTCTTACCCACAGGATTAACCTAAAGAGGAAAACGACTACCAAACCCTAGAAGGATTCACCCCTAGGAGAAGAAACCTAGAGAGGGAAGAGGTTATAATTTTTTTTAAAATTTTTTTTGGTTATCAAAACTTTGTTATATTTTTGGGTTATTATGATTATTATCTCATTAAAATGGCACCATTTCAACATTTATAACTTTTCTTTATTTATAAAATTTTAGTGTGAATAGCTATTCCCATAAGGAATGAACCCATTAACAATGAGACAATGTTTAGAACACCTTAATTAGGGAAAATTTTCATTAAGAAATAAATATTTACAACTTAAAACACCTTATATATTTCATGGAAATCTCTTTTTTCTTTTTAATAATGGCTTAGTGAAATTTTCTTTTTCTTTTTTTTTTAAATTGCAATTTCAGCTTTAGTTATTAAGAAATTAAGAATGAATGGAAGTTTTTATTTGATTGCTAAGCAAGTGGAGATGGTTAGTATATGACTCATGCATTAATAATCTTTTATCAAAAATAAAATAAAATAAAAACAGGATCTGTTTTGTAAAGAATCCATATACAGGAAGGCAATCCTAATTAGAAATCCCATTTGTATATGAAAATAAGACCAAATTGATATATAGAATTCATTATTATTTAAAGTGAAATGAGACAGAGAACAAATTATATGCACCAATTTAGAATTTTCTTTTTCTATTTAAAGAATTACTGCAGTCAAAAGATTTATCATGAGCCAACCAATTTAGATTTCTTTTCTTTATTTTCTTCTAAAGATCCCCAATTTTTGAAATAACTAAAGATCACCGATTTAGATTCATATAATTCAAATGATTTTCCAATTCACTATTGGAGTGCATTGAATTAAAAACTGAAAATAGTTAAAAGAAATTAGGCTAAAATGCAAATTTGCCCTTCGAACTTGGAATCAAATCGCAATTAACTTATATTTTAATTTTTTAGCTAATTTATCGAGCAACTTGGTAAAAATAGTCAATTCAACCCAATCAAATGACTTATTTAATACGAAAAGTTCAATTTGGTCCTTAAAATTTACACTAAATGCCAAATTATCTAAAAATAGACTTTGGTTGAATTAAAATAAAATTATTTAATTTTAAAATATTTTACTTATATATAACAAAAATAATTAGATAATATTTTTAATTGAAAGTTTTAAATTAAAACTTTTTAATCTCAGCTAACAGCTGCATTTGTTTAAATTCTTGTTAGAGTTAAGATATATCGCAGTATTATTTTATATTTTTTATATATCATAAATTTTATATGATACATCTCTATTTTTTGTTTTAGATATTTAAAATTTTTTGATAATATTTTTTATCAATATCTATCAATTTTGATAATTTATAATATTTATAAAAATGATATAAATAAATTAAAAAATTGAAGAAAAAATTTCAAATAAGCTTTGACAATATTAAATTAAATAAAGGTATAATCTTATATGAGTTTGATAATATTATTTAGTCTATATTTTTTAATTAAAAAATTATTTAATTATTTTTATTAGATAATAAAAATATCTTACATCAAAATTAAATAATTTCATTCTAACTCAATAGAAAATTATTTTATAAAATTTGACATTTAGTATGAAATTCATGAATCAATTGAGCCTTTTTATATTTGTCGAGTCTTTTGAATGGGTTGAACTTTTGCCGCAGGAACTTGATCAGAAAATTAAAATATAAGTTAATTGGCCATTGACTTTAAATTTAGGGGGCAAATTGACATTTTAATCAAAGAAATTGCCCATTACATGAGAATTCTATAGCAGAGACTACCACGCTTTTATATAGCCCACAATCTACCATCCAATTGATTTTCTAGCGAATAAAAAATAAACCAACAAATACAAGTTTAATGCTTTTTTATGAAGTACAATGACTCTTTTTATCTTTTCTTTTTGCCAAAAAAATGTGATTTCCGAGCAGATAATGGATGAACAAAGGCATCATGTCAGGACTCTAAAGTTGAAGCTTAGATACACAACATGGCGTTCTTCTAGTTTTTGCTGTTAAAAATACATGAACTCCAGAAAATATGGACAGCTAGAATCTGTTTTGAAAATGATACATTTCTCTATATTGGAGTCAAAAATTGCTAGCATCAGATAAATAGTTCGATAAAACTGCGTGAGCTAATCAAATCGAATCTGTTCCTTTTACCTACTTACAATACAACACATACATTTCTAGATACAGTGTTTTGAATGTACAATATATATGTTATACTTATCGTACAAAATTTTCAAGCTTCATAAATGAACAAGTGTAACATTAGCAATTGCTTAAGATTACTGAGCTAAATATTGATATTGTTACCGATGAATTCTCCGTTTGTGTCCCATGGGCGCATCTCAAATGATTTTCCAATGACACTGCGCTTCTCGTTTATATTCCCATCCTTGCAGCGGTACTGTGGGAAATAATCCAAGAATCCTTTGCTTCCTAGTTCATCAAGTCCATTGAATAGGAAGTTCCTCACCAAGTCCTATGAATTATATCTGAAGTCAACAACTGCTTTGCTAATCCGTGGACATACTTACTAAATTCAGTAAATGAATAAAATACCTTCGCAAGACTTTCACCAATCAGCTTTTTCAGAACTCCATGGCCTGGATCCTGCTTTCCAGACAGCGGGTGAGACACATAAATGAGGAAAACACTCAGATACACAGGAGAATCTGAAAAAAGGGGGGAAATGAAGAAGAAAATGGGATGCATATCCATCTGCTTAAATCACATGCTGTCCGTCTTTCCTGCTTAAACCATTCAAGTTTCATATTTTGTAACTAACCAAGTCCTATAAAAACAATGGTCTTTTCTGACATCTGAGAGTTGCCTAGCATGTTAGCTTATACATGGTCTGAGCATGGTAAATAGTTGCATTTAAGAAAGAGAACAACTTTGTTCATTTTTTATGGTGACAGCATATCAGGGAAATATCTTCCATTATCTAAGTAGGTCATATCTTGTATGCAAATACTCAGTCATACAACTTTAAATTGAAGATATGAAAACATTATAAGTAAAGGATTTCATTAAATCCTTTTAAGTACTTTTTCATGAGAAATTACGAGCATATCAGACATAATAGGCCTTACATACAGCCCTACACATTTATATCCACTCATTTCTGTTATGTCTTTCCAATTCTGAAGCAAGAAATATGCCAATAGTACTACTGGCATCTTAGAAAGCTATAATGTAGTTATGGTCTTACTGAAGAATGGTCCTAACTCCTGAGAAGGAAACTCTAGAAACAATCATACCAGAACAGCATTTCGGAGTCCATTCTTGTTGTTTTTCCTTTTAATTGGTCCACTGGAAATTTTGAAGGACAGCTGCTGAGGTTTGAACCAGAGACCTCCTGCACTACTAGGCAGGCACTCAACAACTAGGATACTAGCAGACTAGCTTTGGGATTATGTTTGGTTCAACATCTCGGTTTATGTTAATTCTGGACAATACAGTGCTTAAATATTAGATATAACATATGCTGGAATAAGGAAGGGAAATTCTAAAAGGCAACTGCTTCACAGTAAGCAAGATTTTGCAGATACTAGATGATGCCATGATGGTATAATGGGATTTAAGTAAATATAGAGGAGTATAAAAACCAACTAATCTGTCTTTAACAAGATAGAAGCTAAGCAACAGATAAGAATTTGTTAAGAACCAAGAAACCAAAAAACAAAAAAGGAAAAAGGAATAAAATGGAGTCAGATTTTCAAGTGAAAGGAAAAAAAGTAATATATATTTCAAACCCCACAAGGGTCAATTAGCAATAAAAATAATGTTTTGTTTCAAATGTATCCTTTTATGCTGCATCAGAAAATTAAGGCAAACTACTTCCATAGCTGATCATATCTAGTTTGTAGTTCAGCATCAACCCCATGCTATGTTGAACCAAGAGATATCCAACAAACCCTTGCAAATACTACCAGTTGACAGACACACAAACAAATTGAAATATCAGACTAAGGACTTCTGCACCATAGTATTGTGGGATGTCCGCCTCATACTTTTGACATGCTACATACCCATGCCTATGCACCATTTTGAAAACTTTTTAGACCATTTTTTTAATTTTCTGTTTAAATCATCTTATCCATTAGGTTTTCTTTTATAACTGGGGAAGCGAAAAGTTTTATAGTAAGGTTTGGATTTTGGAAAGAATTTCTTTGTATCCTAAAACAAAACTTTTTTTTCTTTTACTTTTTTCGGTGCTTGAAACCTACTTATGAAAGATGCAGGTTAATTAATTTTTCTTTCCAAAAGCAGTACAAAAGAAAATTCTAAACTTGCTTCTTTAACACCCAACAGCAATCCCAAACAGACCAGCATACATAGAAAAGCTCTGAAGGAAGAAAATCAACAGTCTCTTGTTACAAGCATTTATAGAGAAAAAGTCTGATTGCTAATCAGAAAAGACTAGTGGATACGATGGGCGTCATGATAAATTCAGTGGAATTAGGTAATCACCTTTTCTGCTCTCCATGTTAGATACTTATGCTGTGCTTCACGGTTGCATATAATTTGAGATATATCTGTCTCTTCTACAGCTTGTTCAATCAGCTGAAGCCACACCTAATAGAAAAAAAAGAAAATAGTGATACAGCATTTTAATATGGAGTTCCTATAGTTGTTCTTTTGGAATATGAACTAAAATATCCAAAGGCACATATTACTGGGTTCTTTTTAGAGCATATAACTAGCAATTTAAAGCATCAGCCAAAGCTGTTAATTTTATACCTTGTAATAGTCAGCAAATGCAGAATATAAATCATCATGTTTGCTCTGGCTTGAAGTAAACTTGGTCCATAAAACAATTGGTGAGAAAAATTGTAAAGACTCACTTGTAAGCTTTCCTCCCCAAGGAAAAAGCTGCACGAAATCTATATTCAGTCACCATACCATAAATTTTGGACGAATTGGAAAAAAAGATGACATTCTATTTGTTGCATTGGGCTAACCATTTCATTTACCTCTACATACTTGAGGCCTACAGTCAATAAGCTTTTATAGTACTTTTCCTTGTAATCACTTCTGTCAATGACATTGTGCAAGGGATTGAGGTCCCTACAAATTATTAAAGTGTAAATCTCTGAGTCATGAGGAGTTTTGTAACTGATTACAGCTTTCAAACATAAAAGTTTATGTTGTTTGACGAGAAAAGAATAAACAGAAGAGTAAAAGTTGCAGCATGTTTGATGCAGAACACAAGAGAAAGATTACACACATGAAAAATTGAGCGAAAAGTGAATACATTTTCTTTGATGATTGACATGCAATCTCATTTTCTTTATCTTATTCCACCTCGGAGCTTAGATAGTGCATAGAGAAAGTATTTAGGAATATATTGAAAATATATGCACCAAAAAGCCTTCAACATAAGGAAGGTAAAACAAGTTCCAATAAACAGAGAGAGTGAAGAGAACTTACAGCACAATGATGTTCATGCTGGCAGCAGTAAAGAAGTTTGCACAAAATATGGGTACATCAAATTCTGGTCTGGGAAGAACAGTAAAATCCAAAACCTGCATAAAATTTCAGGAGAATAAGCATTATTGAATATTGATAGAAACAAAAAGGTTTTCAGGTGTCAAGGGAAATGTTTATGGTGCATACTGATTCTAAAGTTCAAGGTTTATAAAGTTTGTCCCCCTTGAATTTCTAGGCATAGCATGAAAATGCCATGAGCAAACAGATGAGTATGCATCTTACTTTCCTTCTATCCCATAACAATTATATCAATAGATAAAGCCTTATAAGGCCTTCTCAAACAGATCAATGGGTAGTGCGGTATAAGTAAAAGCATTGCTTCACACAGACATATAACCTTCCAATTTTGATTATATAAAAGAAGAAAAGAAACATTGCATTGGGAAGACAAAAAAGATAAGGACATAGAGTTATAAGAGATTTTTATAGAATTATCCAAAGTTATATGGTATGTGTCATGGAAGACAGTTGAAAGGGTTTTTCAACATTTTAAATAATAAGGCAAAGTTTGAAGTTGGTCAATAATAGGTATAAAGGGTAAGTAAAAGAACCCAGAACATCTTCCCCAAAAAATTTATAGAAACTATTACCAACATTAGCTTCATTCTTGATAGCTACCCATTATATTTTACTTTAATTACTCTTAGTTACCTAATACCACAAGGAATGAGGCTGCATAAGAAATACCAAAATTACTCCCTAGATAGGAAACATCCTTAGACACCGATGTTCTAAAATTCAAACCTCTCTTCAAATTTAAATTCACTCAAGCTCCTAGCTAATGATGTATGCAATCTTTCTTCAACCTCCCTACATTTAGAGCAAAGAAAAGCTTTTATTCTGGTTTGGCATCAACTGCAACAACAATTTTGAACAAAAACAAAAATTTAGGGGAAATGCTAGATCGGAAAGCTTGAATCAGAGAATACACCAATCAAGAGTGAAGCTAACTCTTTTTAACCATATATTTTCTTTGGATATCTTACCATCTCGGATTAATTATATTAAGCATGATTAAATGCAATCACGCAAGAGATCAATGAGTTTACAACAGTATAATATATCTCCACATTGCTTTTTCAGATGTTCATTTTAATGATAACTGAGAAGAAAATTATGCTGTATTCATAAAAGTCTTTGCTCTTGATCTTAGTAACTGGGGAAAAGGCTACTTTTAATGGTTGAAAAATATTAAATCTTCTCAACAACTGATACAGAAGATAAGGTTTATTAAACTTATTAATAGCAAAAGAAACAAAAGATTATGCCATGAAAAATACATCAGGCTTTTTTAAATGAAGAAAATGATCAAATAAGATAAGAGCATACTGCTCCCATGCAACCATACATCAGATGGATGCATGGGAAATAAGCAGCATTCAAGGTTATTCTTGCTTTTGTTCTTTTCTTTCTTCCTTTCTTTTCTGCTAAAATTATATCTGTATACTATTTACTTAATATGAAGTACAAGAGACTATTTATGATGTCAGACAAAAAGTACTAAAATCTGCATTATGACAAGTTGCACAGCGTAGTTTGTATTCTCATTTGAAACCTGGAAGTTAATTGATGGTTGTACCTCTCAAACAGCTCTCGGAAAAGGTAGATAAAAGAAACAAACATACAAAATATTACCTGCATCGCTTCATTTTCGATGTTCAAAGTACGTAGGAGTCTAATTTTGGGAGACTGAAATGATTGCATTTTAAGCTCTGTTCTACAATCCACTGCAGTCATGGAACTATATTTTTCCTGGTCCAAAAAGTGTTAGCCATGTAAGCAATTACGAATTTAGACTTTAATTCATAGTAAACATTGCATTAAGATAGCATGAAACTTTTGTAAACAAATATTGAGCTCCTGTTTCTGTGCTAATGTAGCTGATAGAAGAATATGAATCAGCTTTTGCTTTGTTTTCTTTGGCATAGTTGGAGGTGAGGCATTATTAGATAAATAAATGAACTAGAGTCAATTTATCCCCACATTCAAAATGATTTATAATGATTGGAAGCAGTCATAAGAATGAGTTCAAACAAACAAGAAATAAAAATTTAGAAAGAGGCATCTGCAAGCGTGTAGTTAATTTTTGATTGGCCAAGAAAGAAGAACATAGGGAAAGAAGAGACAAAACGAACCAAGAGAACTTGAGGCGGAATTTCTCATATTTGTTCTTATGGTTCAATGTTTAGAAACATTTAAATTAAAGAGCACCCTTTCTATACAGACACCATTAGTTTTTAAAATCAAACAAAATATAAACAAGATATGGAACCTAATGACAAATTAAAGAATAATAAAAAGCAGAGAAAAGAGTGAAAGAACTAAGCAAAGTTTCAAACATGAAAAATGGCTTAATTTTGCTTTCACATGCTTCCATGGTATTCCCTTGATTTACTAGAGAAGCAGTCAAATTAGTATTAGCTTCTGTGTTACTTAACATAGATAAAAATCATAATCAGACACCAAGGATGCAACATGGATTGCAGTCAGCAAAGCAGATTTCTGAGCATTAATTGTTTTGTCGACTGATGTAATTATGTAGCATAATCACAAAACATATAAATCCATATTCTACAGACTAAAAAAAAAACTGATAAATTTGAATGCTAATATCTAGCCTCTTCCCTATAACAATATATATCATCGGAACCTCAAGATGAATATGAATTTCCCCTAATAAACCATAAATGAAGTCACTTGCTAAAGTGAAAAGGTTCACCACTTTTATTCTATAGATGAAACTAAAATTAGCCTCTCTTTTTGAAACCAGACCAAGAAAATCAGTATCATTATCTAAAATTAGTAGAATTTCAACAAAGAGCATACCAACTTTAACTTCACTTGAAGAATTCACATATATAAAAAAGAATCACAAATCCAAATAAAAACTAAAAGCAACCCGTATCTGCTTCAAGACAACAGAACCCAGAAACAGAAAGAAAGATTCAACTAAGAACAACCCATTTCTGCAAACAGACAGATAAAAGAATAAAAGCAAGAAGAAGGAGTACCTGAAGAGGAGATGGGACCAAACTAGTGTGGCGCTTGGTTTCACTAACAGCAAAATGAATGAATTTCTGGTAAGAATGTGCAGAGACTTGTAATACATGAGGCTTAATCTTCTTGATTCTCCAGCTAACGTTAATGGTAGTGATAAAGCTGGTTAGTAACTGAGGTTTAAGTGACAAAGAAGAGCTTAAGGAACAAAAACATGACTCCATTGTAATAAAACTATAGCTAAAGTCCCGACATCAGCATTGTGAAGTGTTTCCTTGTGCTCTGTAAACTTGTTAATGTGAATACTGTGAAGTAAAGATAAAGCGCGAGCATAAGCATAAGCATTAGCATGTGACGGGGTTGGGTCTGTGAACTGTGATATCACCTCGAATTCAAGAAACCGTTTGGCTGTTCCTTCGAGAAGAAAATATTTTCTATGGCAAATTATACTCCAAACTTTACCTATATTATTATGGAAAAGGGTAAAAATTTACCGCTTGAATTTATGTACCCGTTTAAATCTTTTTAATAAATAATTTCTAAATTTATGTCTAAAAAAGATAAAATTAATTTAAAATTTTTACCAAATAGCTTTCTAAACTTCATACATCTATTTAAATTTTTTTAAATTAAATTATAAAATCTAAAAATAATATTTTATCTAGTGATGCACTAAAAAAATTTTAAATTTTAAATTTAGTTGATCTAAAAATAATAAAATATTAATTAAATTAAATTTTAATTTTTAAAAAATTAAATAAATCAAATTTTTAATTTTTAATAAATGGGTCTATAATTTATTATTTTTAAATTAATTAAATTTAAATTTTAAATTTTATCAAACACCCTTTTATATTGTGGGCCATTTATATATTGTATCAATAAATTAATGAAATAAATATTATTTTTTATATTTAAAATATAATTAAAATCTAAAGATTTAATGTTATTTTATTTTTTTAAGAAATAAAATTACATGTATTTAATCTCTAAATATAAGTTTAAGAGTTATTTGATAAAAAAATTTAAATTAGATTTATTTTACTGTTAGATATAAATTTAAGAAATTATTTAATTTAAATTTAATCCTTAAATATAAACTCATGAAGTAAATTGATGCTTTATCAACATTATTTTATTATATTATTCTTTATATATTCAGCCATTTTACTGTTGCCAATTACATAATGACCCTTCTGAGTTTCAGATTTTAGCAAGAAACCAAGAGGCAGAATGAATATGATTCAGGTAATTAGACTACGCTAATAAAAAAACTGGCCGTTGGATTTTTATTTTTAATTAAAAATTAAATCAAATATTCAGTTAATAATCAGTTCACCTACTTGAAAATTCAATTTTTAACCATAGTTTTTTGGTTAACTAAAAAAATATAAAAGTACAAAAAGAGAATATGAAAGAAATAGATTCAGTTGTCTTATCTTTTAAATTAATTGAAAAATCTTAGAAGCATTTATAAAAAGATTTTATTTTCTAAAAGTTATATAAAATAATATTTAAAAGTACTTTTAAAATAATTAAAAGATTATATAATGAACAAGACAATCAAAACATAAAACTAACTATAAGTGGCACCAAAAGAATCAGACATTACAATTTGAAGAATAATAAAGAATAGTAACACTAGTATTAGAATGCCTTTCACAGCAAAATTGCACAAAAATAATGCATTCTCTAATTTTCTAACATTTTATAATTTCTGGCTTGCCAAATGAAATAAACAGCAGTTTCTTCTGATTCTGTTTAACAAAGATTTAATGTTTTTAGTTAATGAGAAAAACCTCACATCGCCATTGTTGATTTTACAAGCTTGAACAACTAATTGTCAAGACTGCTACCCTAATGTTTGGAGATTTTCATAGGGAGGAAAGGAAATAAGAAGAAGAATAAGTTCTTTTTGTTTAGATGGATGGAAAATAAAAGAAGGAATTTATCTTCTTTTTTTTCTTTCCAAAATAGAGAGAAAATATAAGATGGAAAATAAGAGTTATTTTCCATTCTTTTTTTTTTTCTTTCTCCAAACATAGAAAAGTTATTTTAATCTTTATTTTTTTATTTTTTTCAATCAGGTTATAGACAAGCACACTTAGAAAAACAGGTGTTCAGACTACAAACTACAACTATCATCTTACTTGAGTTTTAAGTAAAATTCATTATTACATTCTCAAACTTTCAATTTTATTTTATTTTTATTAAATTTTTATATTTTTCAGTCATTTTAATATATTATATATGTATTGTATTATATAAATTTATAAAATTAATGTTATTTTAATTTTAATAATTTATTAACATAATTAAATATTAGACTAATAAATTACATATAATACTTAGTTATTAATCAATTGAATACATTATTTAAAATTTAATCAATAGTACTTAATAATTATGAGATTTATTTATATAATTTTAATTTTTATAAATAATTAAAAAATTTGTATGAATTTATGGATAATTTATACTATCGAAGATATATAAAATAAATAAATAGTTTTAAAAATATTATTTATTTATTTATAATTAAAAATACATTTATAATAAAAAAATGTTACAATTAAAATCTAGTAAAACACTGTATTTTTATTTTTTATTAGACCAAAAAAGTTTGTATGAGATTTTTATTTATTTTATCAAATTCTTATTTTTAATTTTATTAAAAACTCAATTATCTTAATAATGTAAGTATAAAATATAAATATTTAATTCAATAAAATAAGAATTCATTAATTCAATAAAATAAAATCTAAAAACTAGAAATTTAATAATGCCAAGGAATGAGGCATGTGACTTTTTCAAAAATAATATAATATAATGGCCTAAAAGAACTTAAGTGGAATTAGCCATATTCTTTCAAACTCAAGTTATGCATATTTCAATACTTAGGCCCTATTTTATTTTATTTTTTACTTTTACAATCAACTTTTTTCATTTCTGGTTATTTTTAATGGAAAAAGAAATAATAATTTTTCACTTTAAATTGCTTTTCTTTTCTTTTTTCCATAGCAAGACATTTGTTAATTAATATTATGAGATAACTTTCAAATACCTAAATATGTTTTAGCTAGTTATTTTTAAGAGAAAAATTGATATTAATAATAATCATTGTTATTATTAAATTCAATTAAAGAAGCTTTAATAACAATAATAGTAAAAAGAAACCATACCACTCAATATCATATCAAATTATTCATTTTTATTTATATGTAATCATAGAAGAAGCACCAGAACATTCTAGAATTCTAGAATTCATCAAATTCTAGTGAAATCTTAGGCCACAAGTTGACTATTATTAAAACTAATTTTGCCCCAATCAATTTCTAAGAAAATAAAATAAAAAAACTAGCTATAAACTAATATTAATTTTAAAAAATATAACACATTTCAGAAAAAAAAAAGATTGTTAACATTTTCCACGTCAGCAAGCATTTATTCTTGTACATATTTTCATAGTCAACCAACAGACAAAGGTTTGTGAGAAATGAGAGTAGCACAAGACACCTTATCTTTTTCTATTTCTGAGAGCTTCATGAGTATCAGCAACTTCCATGCAATCTTATCTTACCCAACCATATCGGATTTTACCATATCGTCCTCTTTTAGTAAACTTTCACCCTTACAATGAGTATCCCTCTTTATCCCTCTTCCAAGGGGTTAAATAGGTTTACGAGTGATTAAAAGAGTGATTAAAAGACTGTAGTTGATAGTTGATAGTTGATAACTAAATTATTTGATAAAAATTTATTAATAATTATTATTAATTTATTAAACGATCATTAATAGTATAATTTATTTTTAAATAGATTTATTTTTAATGCTATTTTTAACTATATAAATTAATAAAATATATTTATAAAAATTATTTAAAAATTAGGGATTAAAATTCATATTGCACTGATACAAAATTTCTATATCAAATAGCATAATCATAGATATCATAGTTATTGATTATTAAATATAATTTTCAAATAATAATATATTTCATGAATGAGATACAATTAATTATATGAAATTAACTTAAACTAAGTTAATTTTTAATAAATTTTAATAAAGATAATATTTTCTAAATTAATAAATAAATCAAATGAATTATCAATTTATAAAAAAAAAACTTTAAAGTATAATTGATACAATCAACAACTATTTAGAACTAAATCAGTTATCAGTTGCTGATTTTTTAATTTTACCAAATGGTTTAATATAATTATTTAATTAAAAATAACTATTAATTATACAAAAACTTCTAAACTAAACACCTAATTAAAGATCTCACAGTCCTTCACGTAAATGATAAAAAGAACCAACTCACAATCATAATTTATTTTCTTCTTTTCAAAATTTTTTGAAAAGATAAACAACTGTTTCTTTTTAAGAAATATAACATTATTATTACTAGTATTATATTTATGATAGGTTCATATTATGTATATATAATTAAGATATTTTAGTGATTTATTGGTATGTTTTATATACATATATATAAAATATGTGCTTATTACCTCACTTTATCTTTATTGTCTAATTTCATGTACAATAGCCAAAGAGGGAGAATACGAGCCAAGAATGCATAAATGAGCTTTAATTGGACTGCGATTGTAAAAAGCTCGGAATAAAGACATGTGGACTACCAAAATTATAGGTCTAGCCGAATTTATCAAAGCCACGAAGGAAAAATTAATTAGTTATGATGTAATTAATGATAATTATCTTTTAAGTTGTTTATTTTGTTTAGGGTAGCTAAGAGGATAACTATAACGGTGTTATACTTAGAGAAGAATTTTGAAAAAGGAATCTCTACAAGAAGTAGAGATCAATTAAACAAAAGATTATCGTTCTATTATTCTTCTCTCTGTGAGTTCTCTACAGTTCGTTTTTTGTAATATTTAGTTAGTTTTTACATTATTTTTTTAAGGATTAAAAAAGTCTTTCAGGACGTGTAGAGTGAGGATCAATCTTTTTTCATCCTTTGAAGAATTTCTGGATTTTGAGGGAGCTTTAATTTTTTGTCTTATATTTCTGATGCTTTTCTATTTAATTACGATAACCATTGGATTAAGTATGTCAGACTAAGTTTTATAATTGTTTAGTTTGACTTCTTACTTATGTATGAATCTTATATATTATAAGTTTAATGAATGATTTCTTTACCTTCATACTTATATTAGTTTCATCTATTATTATTGATTGACTATCATATTAATTTAATAGTAATATTTATTATCAAAATCTTTAGATTAAAAATATTAGAAACATCATCTTTACTTTAATCTATGTTGGTATAAAAGACCTAAATTGCATCATTAGCTTGAGTGATTTAGAAAAAAACACATAACCATCTCATTCATTAGATTTGGACTTAAAGAAAAATAAGGGAATTACTAAGCATAAGCTAGACTAAATGCTATTTTATCATATAGTTTATATTAAACATTTCATTTGTATATATCTATTTTCTAGTTTATTTAATTTCTTTCGTAAACTTTAAAATCATTTTCAAAATATTGACTTAGAGTGTTTAGATTTATTAGATGTTTTTGTGTGATAGTTGATCTTTATAATATATGCTTTACAATTCCTTGTAAAATCAACCTCATGATGAACTTACATGTACTATCATTCAATTCGTACACTTGCGAATATTAAGTTTTAGACATCAACTTACATAAGCACTTTGGTCTTTCCCATTTCAAAATTAGCACTTTTATTCCTTATACTACTATTGATGAAATGTTTACGATTTTATGGGAATAAAATATTTTGCAATATAAAATCTAATTGCCTGGATCTAAATTTAATAATTCATGACTAAAATGTACTCAACTTCTAAATTTAGGGACTAACATAAAATGTAAAATATATATCTATATAAATTTTATATATATATATATATATATATATATATATATATATATATATATATATATATATTACAATATAATTTTTTATTAGTTTTAAAGAAAATCTTATTAGTTTTAGACAAACAGATATATATTTATTAATTTTATATAATTAAGTTTAAATTAAATATTTAATATTAAGATATAAAATATTTATTTATTAATATTTTTATTTATTATGATATATAAATCTAATATAGGTAAAAATTAATTAAAAATATTAATTTTGAAACAGCAAAAATTAAAGTTGATATTAAGGTGAACCTCATATATGTCTCAGTAATAATTAATAAACCACAAAACAAAAACAAAAACAAAAACAAAATAAAAGGGAAGGGACCACTGCCGGTTGAATAGAAAGATAAGTGATGAAGGAATAAAAAAGAAGTTTTGTTAAAGGAACATAAAAAGACAAGAGAAAGAAAAGAATAGAAAGGTAGTTTGATCCATGGACATGAAGAATTCCACAAAAGAACAGCAATTTTAATTTTTATATTCTCCGAACAACATTGATTTTTACTTTAATTTTTATTTTAATGAAAATTTGAAACCATATTTTATTTATTTAATAAATAATAACACATGTTATGTATTATTATATAATATATAATCTATATGGAAAATTAAGTTCACTAAAAAAAAATTAATTATTCATATTTTGAGGATTGAAAAGTTATTTATGAGAATGGTATGTAGTAGGGGTGAGAAAATTGCTATACTTGGTGATTATTTAACAAATGAAGTCTTGTCTGCCTTAGTTCCCAAGGTAAGAGATCATACTGGATTGCTGCTACTATTTTGTGTAGAATCATAGATGGTCGTATGGTTGATGGCCATGTGGTTGATGGCAGAACCTGCTTTGTCCAAAGAGCATCTGTTGCAGCAGCCCATGCCTGTTCCATCTCCCTCAGTCTCCACATAGCTCAAGACTTCCAGTGGAAAGATTTTATTGTTTACGTTGAATGTAGAGTCATTTATAATACTTTTTGTGTGTAATTCTGCCCCTCCATGGGAGATGTCTGTTGATTTAGATCAAGCCAGGGAGAGACTCTCGTGCTTTAATAGAGTCAATTTTATTTTTATTGGGAAGCTTCGCAACAAGGGTGCCAGATAGCTAGTATCTAAGTTTCTCAATAGGAGTCTCCCTATTGCTTAGTTATCTGTCCCACCCAGGGGATTTCCAAAGTATTTTGGATTCTGATCTTTCTGTTTAATGCATTTTCTTTTGTTAAAAAGAACCAGTCAATTAATTTTCTTTTAGTGGATTGAACCCTAATGTGCATTGTCATAAGGACGTCATTTCGGGCGCACCGAGCTCACCACACAGAGCATCTAGCGCACTTTACATACATTAGCTTAAAGATGATGATCCCTAGACGATTTTCGCCATAATTAAATGCTAGTGGGTTATTATACTTAGCAAATATCCAGATTCAGGTATCAAAGCTTATCCCATTTTAAGCAATACCGATTTCTTATACTTGGCCAAATGATATTTATATAGGGAAGTTCATCATATCTTTGATATTATCGGGCTACTATATTTAGCAAAATATTGTAATCAAGTTAAAATAGAAAGAAAGCAAATCAGAGATCAAGGCCAAGAAAAAGGCAAATTTCATTAAAAGGAAAAAAAGATTACAAAGTCATGAAGCCCAAAACTCATTTGCAATGTCCTGAGCTTCGTTCATGTCGCCCTTGTAATACCCAAATTTTTTTTTTTAATAATAATAAACGAGCTTTTATTTAAATTAGTTTTACTTTATTTTTATTTAATTTAATTAGAATAATTTAAATAGAATTTTAATGCTAGAATAAATAAGGGAGTTATTTTGTATATCTAATTTGTTTGATTTTTAAGAAATTAATTAAGTAAATTCTTTAGAAAATGAATTATATTTTCAGTCATTTAATTTTTCCTAATATGAATATATAAATAAATTTTTATATTGAAAGTTATGAAAGAATTAGTAAAGAATATTTTATAAAAGAATTATTGGGGAAATGATATTTTAATTAGCTAATGGTGTTAATTTTAATTGGAAAATATTTAGCAAATTGATTAATTAAACTAATTGTGCGTTAGGAATAAATTGAAAGTTTATTTTGGAATAAGGATTAAAAATATAATTTTATCAATATGGAGTTTTAATCAAAATTTGTATGTTTGGTATTTTTGTAATAAATATGTTGGCAAGGGCATTTTGATAATTTTATATTTAAAAGCAAGGGTAAATAAGTAATTATATATTTTCGATAATTCTATTTTGGCCAAATTAAATAGTTAGGGGCTTAATTGAAAAGTTAAAGAAAAGTTGGAGGGTCAATCAAAAATTTTGTAGGATGAAATTGTTAGTAATTAAAGAAGTTGAGGGACCAAATGGTAAAGAAGAAAAATTAAGGAACCAAATATCGATATGGAGAAGAAAGAAAAGAAAAGGAGAAGAAAGGGATCGGGGAAGAAGAGGGGAAGGGGAGGAAGGCGATGCGTCAACGGCGAAAGAGTGGGGGGAGGCTCGGCTAAGTGGGGTGGCGATGGCTAAAGGTGCAGCGGAGGCCGGTGAGTGCAGCGGTAGTGGTTTTCTTGTCGCCGTTCCAGCGTCCAATGGCGGCATTTTTGGTCTCAAAATGACTGGTGAGTTGAGGGCTTCCTTTTGGGAGTAGCGACATTGGCTTTGGTGGCTAGAGGAAGGAGTTTCGGCGAGGTGTTGGCAGCCGAGTTTTTTGGCTTTTTCGGCGAGCTTTGGCTGATCGGAGGACATATCTGGACTCTCATCAGCTCAAGCTTTCCAATAGCACCAGTTTCGTGGCGATTAGACTCCATTTGAAAATCGACGGTCGAGATTGTCCACAAGTCTCTTCAGATAATAGGAGGTCGGATCGGAAGATCGAAATCTGGGATCGTCATCAGCGCGTCATCTCGAGTCCGTGGGCGCAATCGGATCGTCGATCGGACTCTGGCGACTGGAGGCGAGTCGACCGAGTGATCAAGCATCTTGGTAAATCTCTAGCCCGTAAATTTTAGAGTTCATTTGTAATTTTTTTTTATTGTGTTGAATATTAAGAAAATTATGTGAGGTTTATTAGTTAAAATAAATAGTTTGTCGGACCGTCTGTCAATAGTCGTGTTTGTGTTGTGTTGCGGAGTTGGAAAAATTAATGCAGTTTTGGTGGCCCGACTCTTGTTAATTTATCGATGTATATTTGAAGTGTTTTCTAGCAGGTCCTGGACTTGTTATACGAGGGGTAAATGTCTATAATTTAGGGGGAGGTTCTACCGGATTTTCGGTAGAATTTACCCGAATCAAAAATTTTTAGACAGTCAATCCTAGGAGTCTAAGGCTAGGTTTGATTATCAAATGTTTTACTTTTTCTGATTAAATTGTTCCCGTGATTAGATAAATCCATCAGTTCGGCTCGCTCCACCCAACGAATCGGAGCAGAGCTAGGAAGTCGTCAGGACTGTGCGTTAAAGTCATATATATATTTACGTATGTCATGCTCAGATGTAATAGCTCTGATTAAATGATTAATATTTAATTATTTATTTATTTACTATTTGTATATGTTTCATTTCTGCATTATGGTTATTATGATTGCATGTTGACTCGGGATGAGACGACAGTAGAACATGCCACCTGATGGGTTGCATTAGGACTGCGTGCGTACCGGAATGAATTTTTGAGTCACGAAATAGAAGAATGGTTTAGGGTTTGCCCTGGTCGAGTTTAACTCTCTGGACTGAGTAGAGTGAGTTGCTGGAGTAAAGGTCCCTGGTCGAGCATTGCTCTCTAGGCGCCGACTTAGTTGGAAAGTTAAATGACCAGACTAGATTTAAGGACCCTGGTTGAGCTTCGCTCTCTGGGCGCCAGTCCTGTTGGAATGAAAGAGCCGAAAGGCTAAAACTGTTTAATAACGGGGATTAGGTTCTACTGAAGTACTCCGTCTCGTAGTATGTGAAATTTATTTTATAGAAGCATGGCATGACACGTATATTTTTGCAAGACTTAATATTTTATTTTAAATTACGTAAATGTGTTATTGAAGTGTTTGTAATTATTTTTTTGGATATATGATTTTAACTCACTCTCGAGACTGACAGTCTCAATTTAACTGTTTTTCAGGTGTGGTTAGTTTATCCACAGTACTTTTCATCTAGCAGTCCGATTCCTACATATCAGATTTATCCTTTTGTAATTTTCATGTAAATTCCGATCTTGCTTATTCATATTGGTAGTCCACATTCTAAATATGTAGAACCTTATGGTTAAGGTTAATTATAGTTCAATGCTATTGGAATGAGATTTGATTAAGTTAGTGAATGGTCAGGCTTACTACGGGATTCGGTAGCCTTACGCCTACCTATTCTCTAGTGCTGGTCACGGGCCCACAGATCGGGTCATGATAGCCCTTTATAATAAGGTCATCTCCCAAAGGAGGAATTACATTAGCAATCTCAACCCTAGCCTGCTCGCCATCATCAATTTCTTCAACGGCTCTCTCCTGGGCTTTGTTGTCGATCTCCTCGATATCCAATTCCTATAAAAAGGTCAGGTTAGCATCTGGAAACTTAGCCTTCATAATCTCTTTGACAGCATCCTCATAGCTGGACAAGAGAAACGACATCTCCGAGTAGAATCCCTCATTCTCAACCTCTAGCTTCTCACTACTTGAAGTCTAATCAACGAGTTTGAAGGTGAGAGATGCACACTCCAACTCTAACTCGGCGATGTGCAAATCGACAGTTCTCTTCTCGGCCATGATTGAGCTGGCTAGGTGATAGCAGTCTCGGCCTGAGCGTTAGCAACTTGAAGCTCGCCCTCCCACTTTCGCTCTCGTGTAGCAAAATCTTCATATTGCTTCTGAAGGATATGCTTGGAGTTTTGTGCCTTAACACATCATGAGAAGCTTGCTTGTTCAATTGCTTCTCATATTATTTTCGAGCATTACCCAATGTCACAACCTGCGAGAAAAAATGTGTGTTAATACAAGCAAAGGAAGAAAATCAAGAAGAGATGAAATTACCTGAAGGATAAGGGACATCTGAAAAGCATGGAGCTCATAAGGAAGGACGTTCTAGAGCTTCTTAAGGTCGACCTTGAAGTTAATCAGGCTAGTAACCTCCTTAGTCAAAGGAGGCGTCTGAACTATCAGCCATGTCCTATACTTTTTCTCCAAGTAAAGCCAAGGATCAGGACATTGATTAGTAGTGGGGACACCGACCTTATGCAGTCATCCTCGTCTATTAGCCGAGGTCGCTTTTCAAGGCTTCGAGAGGAGGAAGGAGAGTGCAGCACTAAGGCTTGTTCTTCAATTGGTAGCCTTGAGCTTTTGTTTAGAAAAGCCGTACTTTCCTCAAGAATACCATTCTGAGCAAGAGCAGACTGAGGAGTTGGCGAAGCCGAAGATGAGGTGGCAGACCTCTTGCCCTTGTTGACCTTGATTTTCTTGAGTTTCTTCAAATCAATCACTGTAAAAGAAAAGGAGATAAAAAGATCAAATCAAGGGTACATTATCGATACTGGAAACAACCAAACAAACAAAAGACTGAGAGGTATACCTGAAGAGTTGTCACCTTGCTACGCTCTCTATTGCTTACGCATTTCAAGTTGAGCTAAGAACTAAGAAATAAAAGGAGAAACAAGCAGAGGAGTCCCTTGTTCTCTAACCCTCGGTAAGACCTTGCGGTTATTTAAGGCCTTCTTAAGATTTAGTTTCAATTGTTTCCGAGCAGGCGGCATGTGCTATATTCTTAGAAGATTGGTAAAATCTGATGGATGAAAGACAAGGAAATCCAGTTATGAACCGAAGATACGAGACCATCTAAGATTTTATGACCAGCTCGGGTCCTAAGATAAATGAAAGAATACTCGACTACCCGAGCAACTAAATAAAAGAAAAGAAGAAGTATAGAGTAAGAACAAAGTTAAAGTTTTTTATATAGTTTCTTGAATGCAACTAGAAGGCGGATGAAGTTCGGATGAAGCTGAGCTATAGAGATGTTAGTGTCTAAGATAACAGTCTTGATAAAAGGATCTAAGGGTAACCTAAGATCAACTTTTAAGTGCTCTTTGTACATCACTATATGGTTCGCCTCAAAAGTGTTGTTACCGAGGAAATGCCCGGGACACTCATTAAGAATGAACTCAGAAGGGATGTTATATTGAGCTCTAAGTTTTTTAAGGCGAGGAAGGTCCATTTTGGCAGGATAATGGTGGTGATCATTCTCACCATCCTCTGAAAAAAATTTCGGGTTTTCAAAAAAACATCGTCATGGTTTTAAGAGAGAGTCTGGTCAGACTTCTCTTTGGCATTTCTAGGGCTAGCATTTTCCTAGGACTCCATCAAAGAAGAATGGCAACCAGAAAAAAAGAAGAAGAAGAAAGGCACAAATAAATGAAGAAAGTGCCGAAAAGATAAGTTATTAGTGAGTATCTATAGAAAACCTCAAGAATAAAGTAAGAAAAATAGAAAAGTTGCAGAAGAGCTTTATCAAGACGAATGCAGAAGAAGAAATGAAGGAAAAAGCAATAAGAGAAGGGAAAACGGAAGAATGTAAAAGTCATACATTGATTACTAAAATACTCTCCGAGATTAGGAAAGGATATTCTAGAACACGGGGATATAAACGACTATAAACGTGTCATAAATTGAAAGTGGCTCTCATAATGGCTGACGCGACTTATGAAACATTGATAGCATATCATACGTCATAAATGTTTAAAATTTAAACTGTGAGACCAAGCTTACCTCTTGCTAACGATCTGATCAAATACATTAGAACATCTTGAATAAACTAACGTTAAGATCTCCATAGAGCTAAAAGAGCATATCGAGTATGAAGAACAATACCGAGCATAAATACTCTTAGACAAGAGTGGGGCGTAATGATAATTGAGCACTATAAACCAACTTTTTCCACTCAAGAAAGACAAGGTTGACCAAGTTTACATCCTACTATAGCAGGGATGCTAAGAGATTGTGTCTTAGGTGGACTCTAGTCATAGAGTCCGACCTGACCTAGAACTCTGCTAACAGATAAGAAAAAAAATCCTAATATGACTAAGATGACCTACGAATATGGAGTTTCTCTTCTAAAAGGAATAGAAGACCTTCAACGTTTATATAAGGAACGAGAATACCATATTTACAGGTACATGCTATTTTACACCCTTATACACTTAGCTACCCTCTTACAAATTATTGATTTTATCATCCGAGTAAGTGGCTGAAAAACTCGTCTGACGCTTTCTAACCATCTTTGTAGGTACTTCGGAGATTAGGCCAGCCTACAAAGTCTTTATTGATAGCTCGCCCTTGTTGACCGAGTTATCATATGTCCATATGCCATTATCATGAACTCGTATCCGTATGGTTCTTGAAACCTGAAGTTTTACTTGAACCTTTGGGTCTTTTTTTATTAAACTCGTTATTTCTCCAGACATAGTTGGAATTAAATTAAGCAATTATATACCCCTTATATTCACCATAAAAGTAAAAACTCACCTAATGCGAAAGAGAGAACTCGAACACGAGACCTCTCACTTTCAAGAGCGTTTAAGCTAGGTGTCAAGTGTAACCATTATACATTTTTAAATGTTGATAAGCAAAAAGTTATAAACCTAAGAAATATATAGAGATTTTCTTTGAATTTTAATTATTAAATTTTACTATTCGGTTATAAGAAATCAAGATCAAAATAATATTCTTAATAAGAGCAAAATAGAATAATCTTTTATTAATATAAAGTTAATAGAAAGATTAATTCTTGAAGTTTTAAATCTGCCACTTTCAAAAAATTGAATTTAAATATAAAGCATTAACTTTCTTGAAAAGTCTATGATCAACATACTATACAGGTTTCTTAAATAAAATTAGAGAAGATATGTTATTTAAATTACATAAAATATTAGCTTGCTTTTATTTATTTTTTATAATAAAAATTAAATTACAAAATAATTTAATGATACTGTAAGATATAAGTTATAAGCGGAGTCTTAAGTTCGAGTTCACTCCCTTAATTATAACTACAAAAGATATAAATTCTACTCAGATTAAACAATATTAAAGATAAAAAATAAATTAAGTAAAAGGATACTAATTAATTACTTTTTTATACAATAAAATTTTAATTTTATCAAAAATAAAATTTTATCTTAATTTTATCAAAAATTTAATTTTGAATGAATCTAATACTCGATAATAAGTTCAAGATTAAATTATAGTTTTAAAATATTAATTTAATCTTTTAACAATATGAATTTTATAATAAAAAGGTAATAATTAGTTTTATAAAAACTACGCCGTTAAACAAAAATCTTAGAAAATAACTAGAATTTAATAAAAAAATAATAGTAACAAACATATAAGACTACAAGAGTTCCCATATAGATGAACTATAAAATAAGATATAATATGGACTAAATAAAATATAATTATAATCATAATATTATTATAAAATTAAATTAATAATACACATTGATTTCTCTTCATTATTCAATTTTAGTAAAATTGGATAACTATTGTATTATATAATAGTTTTTCTAATTGTCAAAATTTTAAATATATTTTTTTTATTTTTTGAAATAGGATATTTATTTTTATTTTTTTCATTTTTTACTGAATTTTTATACCATAAATAGAGTTAATTTTATGTCTGATGAGAAATTCTATATTTGAAGTATAAGTGAGTGATATATAATTGAAAAAGAATTAAAAACTTAAGGCCAAATGTATATTCTGACACTGCACTTTGATGTTTTGGTCAGTTACACTGTTGTACTTTGACTTTAACCATTTATGCCTTAAACTTCACTTTTACATAACATTTAAACCTTTATTTCTAGAACTTAGAACACGTGAAATGAACGCTCACTGATGTGTATTACAACGGTAAAAAAATGAACACCTAAGCTATAAAAGATTCAGTAAAGCTTTAGACAACCATAATTAAAATATTTAAACCTAATTTTCAATTCCAAAACAAAACCCTAAATTGAAATTCACTTCATGCACTTGTAAATAAGTAGGGAAAACAAAACTGAAGTTGCTTTAGTGTTCAAGCAAGCATCAGGAATTAGTGAAGCTATTATTAATTGTTGTTTCAAAGCATTTGTGAAGGAAATTGGACGACTGCGAGAGCTTTATTCTGTAGGGAGAGGAAAGTGACTAACATTTCTTTAATTTAAGGCAAAAAGGTAAGTTTTTCATTTCCCCTCCTTTATTTTGAGTTTATTACTGTAATGGTAGTGGGGTTATCACTATTCCTTACTGTATTAGGGTGTTTTAATATAATACGATTGGTTAGTTAAAAAAGTTATAGAAAAATATATTGTGAGGTCCTAAAAACAGTAACTAGGGTTTATTTTTATGTCTACATCATGAGCGGCCTAATGTTATTAAGATGGCACAATGGTGGCAATATGGTAATTAATCATAAACTTTAATATATAAGGGGTGAAGTAGAGGAAATAGAAATGGTGGATGTGGACAAATTATCTATACCTGAGTCTTGGTGGTAGACACAAAAATTTAGTGTGCAAATGAAGGAGTGAATGTTGTATATTATTTAGGGGGTTTACCAAATAGATCAATGGAAGATCCTTGATACTGATGCAAACGTGCTAGATTTGTGTGCAAAGCTAAATGGCGGTGAAGTTGTTGATTTATTTATAGAACACAATGTGGATGTCCTATATGTGAGTTCTGATAAGGTTTTGCTATTAGGAGACAATTTGAGTAGGGAGGGAGTAAATATGGATGTCGTAAATGGTGGAGAATCATAAACTGAGGTGGATTTACATGAGAATGCATCAAATGTGAAAGATACATTGCCTACTATAGTACATGAGAATGCAATAAATGATGGAGAAACACCTTATTCTTTTAGGGTAACAAAAATTAGAGGAGAGGATATTGAAGTTGAGTCTACTAGTAGATATGAAGGTGAAAAAAAATGCATAAAGGAGTGAAGGTTTAAATGACAGATCTAGAGATGAACTTGGTAACAATGGGGATGAGGAGGTAACAGGTGTTGGTTGTGACCATTTAAAAGATAGTGATGCTGATGAGGAGGTAGTGCATGCTAAAGAAAGATAAGGAAGTTTAGACAAGCGCAAAGAGCAAGGAAAGTTGCAGGTGAGCAACAAGTGAACCAAGATGAGATCCCTCTTAGTGAGACAGGCACAAATGAAAGGTATGAGCACTATGAAAATAGAAGTAACAAATATGCAGGTCTTATATAGGGGGGGGGGGGGGGGGGGGGGGGGGGGGGTGATGAAAAGTGTATTGATAGTTCAGATATAGACAGTGGAAGAGAAAGGATTTCTTAGGAGGAACTTATTGAAAGAAGAGAGAAAGTAAAAGTATTATATGATCTAGACATTCCAAGAATATGAGAGTTAGAAATGATATTCACAAATACAAAGCAGTTTAGAGAGGCTTTAGCTAAGTATTCAGTAGTTAAGTGTGTATCATTGGTGATTAAGCCAAATGAGCCTCACAGAGTAAGGGCTAGGTGTGAGAAATCAGGTTGTTGTATGAAGCCATCGAATTAAAGACTCAAGATTTCATAATAAAATCATATGACCCAAGACATAAGTGCAGTAGAACTAAGAAGAATAGGCAGTGCAACTCATATTACATTTCCAAGCATTTCCACAGCAGAATAGTATCACAACTTGAAATAAAGATAAGAGAGATATAAGAGTTATGTATGACTGATCTAAAGGTGAAAGTAATACAAATTGAATGCTAAGATTACGCATTGAATTTCTAGCAGTAGTTCCATAATCAAAAAAGTGTTTGTGATTGTTCCAGAAGAAATGAAAGTTAGTTTAACTTTTGTAGAAGAACAAAATTAAAAGTGTTGAAGAAATCTATGGGAGATTTTAGTGACTATGTGAATAAAAGACTTACATGGAATCCATGAAGTACATGCTTTGTGAAGGTACAGAAGCCAAAGAATGTAAAAGGAAATCCTAAGTTCAAAAAATTCTATGTTTGTTTTTAAGCACTCAAACAATGTAATTGATGGTTACTCAAAAAATTCTGGAAGTGTTAAATTTAGATTTGGATATTGACATAGGAGTTTGATTGATAATAATATCATATATGCAAAAGGTTTCTCACCATCTTAGCTATTATTGTTGATGTGTTACATGTATTTGTCATTTGTGTGATGATTAGTTTGATATTTTTGCAAGGTGTGGTTCCTACTATTTATGAAGAACTGCCTAAAGTAGAACACAGGATGTATGAAAGACACTTTATGGTTTGGCGCTTTTATATTTAAGAGGCAAATATATCTTTTTCAATCAAAGGAGTAACATATATTTTATTTTTTAATATTTTTTTAGGTTCATTCAATATTTTTCTCACTTTTTACATTGTAAAAATTAGTAGAGATATATTATTTTTGATAAAATAAATATTTCTAAATAATTTATCATATGATTAGTTATTTTATGGTCATAAAAAATTAGTAAAACATATATTTTTAATTTTAATCAAATTTTTAAGAAATAATTCTTTAAGATAAAATTTTAATATATTTATATATAATAGTTGTAATAACTTATTTCTCAGCCTTAGATACAGCTTGAATTAAATTTGATTATCTATTTAATATATTTTTTATTTTTTTTTACTTATTTAAGTTTATTAATGAATTTTAAGTTTTTTTATAGTTTAATTACTTTTCTTGTTGCTTTTCCTCATTTGAGTCTAGAATTTACATTTATTTATACTTTTTATTCTTTTTCTTTTCAGTAATTTTTTTATCTGTGCAAAAAAGTCTAAATATATAATTTTATAATATTTTAAGATTTCTATTTGGAAACGTCCTTAAGAAAGAAAATAAGAAATTTTATTTTAATGAAAACATATTGAAGCCATTTAGATTTTTTTAAAGTCGCATTAAATTCTTTTTTCTCTATGCTTCGATACTCTAATTTTTTTTATATTATTGCAATTTAATTAATAATGAATAATCAATTATATTTATTCATGCATATTTTATATTGTCATCAAATTAGAGTTCAAGTATGATTTTTTTATTTTCTTTTATATTTTATATATTCTTACATTATCTATATTAGTTTTTAATATTCATATCAAGAATTTATAAGTTGGGTAAATGGAATCAAAATTGTCAAAACAGACTCGAATGGGCTCAGAATCAAAAACCAGTCAAGATTGGTTTTGCTTCAGCTGAATCAGAACTATTAGTTCCAACTCCAACTAGTAAAAAAATTCATTTTAACTAGTTTTTTATTTTTAGAAATTTAGTTGAATTAAACTACAACCGGGATCGGTTGGCTCTATTATCACGAGTCCTACTTTTATATATAATATAATAGTTACTAAATTTATATTTGATATATATAAATTAACATTAATAGGGAATATGTAACATATATGTTCTATTAATTATTTAGTTTATATAAGAAATTATAATAATTTAAGTAAAAATTTAGTATTATAATTATTATATGAAGTATAATAAATTTAGCAATAAAACATGAATAATACCATAAATAAGATTTATATAATTTTTGGATTGTCTTTAAAGCTCTCTTTTGTTAGCTTAAGTCCTTTCATGACTTTGGAACTCTTAGCTTTGATTTTAACAATCAAATTGAGGTGTATTAATTTCATATTTTGAGTATCTATTATATAGTAGTAAAATGGCTTAAGCATTGGATAAAAGGTTTTAGAGAAAATCAAATAGCATTGATGAAGCTGCAAAAGCATCAGGGCGCTTTTCTCAAAGTCTCCTGGAAACCTCCCAGTCAGACGTTGATATCTAGCAGTCAAAGAGTCTTCTCCCTGTGAAGCGCAAGGGCACCTCCCATTAAAGAGCAAGAAAGAATGTGACAAAAAGTAGCGCGCGCTCAAGTGGGGTCGTAGTTCTAGGTGCGTTTCAAGGAACTGCGAGGGCACTTCTCCAGTAGGGTGGCGGGAGGGAGGGGGGCAGCATTCGTATTAAATGCTAAGTCAGTGGCCATTGTGCCATCAATAGATAAAGCTACGCCACATGTCAAGAGCTGTTGGAGTTTCAACGACTATATTCAGAAAGTGTGAGAGCGCTTCTCTAGCAAAAAGTTAATTTTATCAAATCATTTTTACTTTACATTCAATGAAGTATGAACTATTTGTAACGTCTCTAAGAGGTCAGTATGTGTATAAATTTCCTTCTTAAAGACTTAGACAATGGCTGTTCAGTTTTCTAAGTGTCTAAACTCTTATAAAGTTGTAATACCCAGAATTTTTCCCTTAATAATGATTATATTAATAATAATTAATAAATGAGTTTTTATTTAAATTAATTTTACTTTATTTTTATTTAGTTTAATTTGAAATGATTTAATGTAAATTTTAATATTAGATAATTAAATGAGTTATTTTTCTATACCCAATTTGTTGAATTTTTAAGAAATTAATTAAGTAAATTATTGAGAAATAATTATATTTTGGTTATTCAAATTTTTCCCAAATATATATATAGCATATATATAAATAAAATTATATATTGAAAAATCATGGAAGAATTTATAAATGATGTTTTTATAAAAGAAATTTCTTGGAGAAATTGGTATTTTAATTAGCTAGTGGTATTTAATTTTAAGTTGAAAAATATTTAGTAAATTGATTAATTAAATTAATGGTGTGTTAGGACTAAATTGGAAATTTATTTTGGGATGAGGATTAAAAGTAAAATTTTATTATTATATGGGATTTAAATAGAAATTTGTATGTTCGGTATTTTTGTAAATAAATATGTCGGTCAGGGGTATATATGTAATTATATATTTTCAATAATCTAATTTGGCACAAATTAATTAGTTTGGGGCTTAATTGAAAGGTTAAAGAAAAGTTTAGGGGTTAATTGAAATTTCTGCAGGATGAAGTTGTAAGTAATTAAAATAGTTGAGGGACCAAATTGTAATAAGAAAATGTTCAAGGGTCAAATGTCGATATTGAAAGGAAAGGAATCGGGGAAGAAGAGAAAGGAAGGAAGGAGATGTCGGGGAGAAAGAAAGTGGCGGGGGAAAGAGGAGATCGGTGCTGCGGTGGCGGTGTCCTTCCGGACGACCATTGGTAGGCAGCGGCGGAATCACGAAGAGAGGCAAGCCGATCTTGGTGGCGATTGACTCCCCTCGAAGGGAGCTTCCTTTTGGCGGCATCGGCGTCAGTTTTGGTGGCCGAAAGATAGAGTTCCGGCGAAGTGGTGGCAGCCACATTTTTCAGCTTTTCCGGTGAGCTCCGGCGGAGGATGGACGATCGGAGGACGTATCCCGACTCTCCTCAGCTCAAGCTTCGCAATGGCACCGGTTTCGTGGCGATTAGGCTTCGTTTGCGAATTGACGAGCAAGATCGTCTGCAAATCTCTTCGGATGATCGGGGGTTAGAGGCGAGTCGACCGAGCAATCAAGCGTCTCGGTAATTTTCTCTGGCCTGTAATTTTGGAATTCTTTGATTTGATTTGTGTGTCTATTGATTGTGTTGAGTATTTGATGATATTTGTGAATCAAAAATAATTGTTTATCGGACTGCCTGCCGTAGTTGTGATTTTTGTGCTGTGTGGTTGAGTCGGGAAATTAGTGAAGTCTTGAGGACCCGACTCCCGTTGTGTTAAATTGTTGGATATTTCTAGTGTTTTTCTGGCAGGTCCTGGACCCATTTTTACGGGGGGTAATTGTCCGTGTTGTAGTGGAGGTTCTGCTGGATTTTCGGTAGAATTCTCCCGAATCGGGATTCTTAGACCGTCAGTCCTAAGAGTCTAGACCTAGGATTAATGATCGATTGTTTCAGCGTTTTGATAAATTATTTTTCGTGATTAGATGATCTGTCTGTTCGGCTCGCTCCAACCGAGGCACCGGAGCAGAGCTAGGAGGTCGCCAAATCTGTGAGTTGAAGTCACTTAATCGTTGCACTATTACTAAGTCTGAATTTAATATGCTATTTTAGAAATTTATGCTTAATATGATTATTAGTATCGCAATATAAAGAATTTTATTTGATTATTAATTATTGAAAATAATATAAATATTATTATTAGTAACGTTATAATAATACAGATATTATTATTTTTGACACAAATTGCATGTTGCCTTACCCTAAATTTTTAATCTTTATTTCAATATGTGTTGAATGATTTCATTATACAATGATATTTATTAAATGTGATGATTGCATTTTGGGAAATGTGGCTTTTGTAGAACATGTCACCTCGTAGGTTACATCAGGACTGCGTGCGCACCGGTAATGATCATGGACATAAGATTATTCATGGATTTGTATGCCTTGATCGAGCATTGCTCTCTGGGCTGAGTTTAGTTGATTGCCAGAGTTAAAGTCCCTGATCGAGCAACACTCTCTAGGTGCCGGCTTATTTGGAATTTAAGTGTTCAGACTGGAGGTAAGGACCCTGATCGAGCTTGCTCTCTGGGCGCCAGACCTGTTGGATTAAGAGAGCCAAAAAGGCTACTAGAATTTGGGGTTAGGGTTCTATTGAGCCACTTGTCCCGTAAAAGTAAAAATATATTTTTATTTATTTATTTATTTTTCTATTATGGTATGATGATATTATGATTTGTGTTTATGTTCAGGGTTTGATATACTGATTCGAATAATTAATATTTTCTGTGAAGACTGCAATAGTCTCTTTTTTACTATTTTTCAGATTCGTGACTGTTAGTCTTCCCGCGACTCTTACTCAGTAACCCGACTTCTTCATCATCGCGTGGTATATTTGATTTGGTACGTTAATATGTAAAATCTTAGATTCTCCACAATAGTAATAATAGATGTATCAGTTATAAATTTTATGAGTTTCGGGTCTCGCCTAATTTTTTCTGGCAGACCAAATTAATTGTAAATTTAATGGTTACGAAATTGTGGAATCAATAATATTAATTGAGATGAGATTTGTTTAAGTCAGTGAGTGTCAGGCTTACTACGGGATTCAGTGGCCTTACGCCTACCCATTCCCTAGTGCCAGTCACGGGCCCATAGACGGGGTCGTGACAAAAGTGATTTTTCAAATCTTTCTACATTAAATTCTCTTTGTATAAGTTTAAGTGAGCCATAAAATACCTTGATAAACACTTAAGCCGATAATTATGTTTACTAATAAAAAAAATTATCCAAATAATCTTCCTAATAAAATCTAAAAGTTTATATATGGTGGGGTTGTTTGCTTAAAACAATTCATTAAATGCTTCATTTAAAATTGATATTTTTTATGAGGATCTTTTTAAAATTAAATTAAAACTTTTAATTATTCTTTTATATGTATGAATACAATAAAATATTATTAGTAAATAATCTTTAGCTTATAAAACTTCATATAATTTTTTATATCTTTTAAGATAAAGAATATAGTAAAGGGCAAGGACGATGATAATACAGGTTAATTTGAAAAAAAGAAAGATGAGTTTTTTTTTTTTAAAAAAAATCATTAAAATCTTAAAAAAAGTAAAAAAGAAATCTTAAGAATTTTTATTCATTACAATGCATAAAGAGTCATTAAAAGTATATAAAAGTCAATATCTATAAAAGTCAATGATTTTTTTGAACACTAGCTTACTTTTAGAGACTTTAAAAAAGTTGTAATTGAATACCCTTTAATTTTTATAGAATTTTTTGAAGTCTTTAAAAGTTTATATTGAATATCCCATAATTTATAAAGAGTTTTTTAAAATAATTATTAAATACATCTTGACTTTTAAACTCTATCAAAGTATTTAAAATTTTTAACTGAATACACCCTTCTAAAATTAAATACATTAACCGATTAAATTATAAGTTAATATATCAATCCACTCCATAAAATCACACAGAAAAGAAATATAGTTCTAATAACTAATTTGTAGGTTATAAAGAAGTTTAGTTGATTACTAATTAGAAAAAAACCGCACAACTACTCATTCGTCCATGATAGAAGTAGAACCCACAATGCAAGCTATTTAAAATTAACTAATAACAATCCATTTTACCATAAAAAGATAAATTTATTAATGGAGTAATTACTATTTATCTCATGTATTTGTCTATATTATACTAGTGATTTCTAATATATTCTTTCACCTTTCTATTGTGTAATTTTATACTAAAAATCTTTTTCGTTAAACAAACGTTAATTAGGTCTGATTTTATACTATTTTCCCCATAACTTTTGGTGTAATATATAAATTGCCCCTTATAGTTTATTTATTATACTAAAACCCTCTTGTCTAAATTTTTATATAAAAATCGATTTTAGTGTTTGTACAAAAATAATTAATTAGTATTTTTTAATTACTCTAATTTTAGCATAGTCAAATTCTAGTAAAATTTAAATATCTTAAAAGTACTTATATTGATCAAAATGCTTAAAATTTATATAATTTAATTTTAAATTGTTAAAATAAAAGGGATAGTATTATTATTATTAATTTTATTACAGTAAAATTGTAATTCGATAAAAATTTTGAGGATCAAATTATGTTTCTTTTATCAATTTATATTCTTATTTATATTAATTTTCAAAACGCAAGGAGATTTTAGTGCAGTAAATAAAATATAGGGAGTAATTTGTATATTACACAGAAAAAAAAAATAGTATAAAACCAAACCTAATTAACAATTTCCTAACAAAGTTCTAACGAAAGAAATTTTTAGTATAAAATTACAAAATAAAAGATAAAAATATATTTTTTTAACTATCATGAATAACTAATATAATATAAAAAAAACACAAAAGGTAATTACCCCTTAACTAACAACAATTCTGCATCCTATTTGTATACAAATTCCTAAGCAATCCAAAAAGTAATATGTTTAATAGATAATAGCTTCACTACTATTTATTTAATTATATAATTTTATTCATATAGTAGTACCTATAATCCTATTTTTATACGAATTCGTATGCATAGTAGAGTATGAAACATAAGAATAGGTGATTTACATGGTTTGGCAAACATGGTTATCCCTTGGATGCGCATCAAGATACTCATGTTAGTATTTTCATCTGAAAGTTTTATAGTATGAATTCTTCAATTTCCTTCTTCTTATTCTTTATATTATTATTATTATTATTATTATTATTATTATTAACTGTTTCAATGATCAAACTTTTAGCCAAATATTAGAATATAAATAAAAATTCTTAGTTTGCAATCGAAGAAAAATCTTGAAAGAATTTATTAAATTTAAAAAAATCCAAAAATTTATTATCTAATTATATATATATATATATATATATATATATATATATAATTAAAAAATAATTTAACCAGAGCTTGTCATATAAAATTATTAAAAAAATAAGAAAAATATTTAACCATAGTTTACCACATAGGACTATTAAAAAATGACATTAATTAATAAAAGTAATTCTTTTCACCTTTAATCTATAAGATAACAATTTTTAAAAATTTAATTTTTATATGTACTTCTTTTATTATTATCTTAATTAATTAATTAATTAATTTTATCTCACTTTCATATAGTATTTCTTACTATATTACAAAATTTTAACTTAAACTTATTATCTATTTGATATATTTTCTTTTTATTTTTATTTTTCTTTATTTACTTATTTAAGTTCATGAATAATTTTTTTTCTTTATAGTTTAATTACTTTTTTCTGCTTTTACTCATTTTAATTTAAGAATTGCATTTATTTTTATTTTTTTAGTGATTTAATTAATTTATTTGCTTAATTATAAAAAATTATATAGTATTTCTAACTAGAAATCCTGTCTTTTTTCAGACCTTGGGTTTTGGTTCTGGTGCATCTTTATACTCATCTATCATAACAAGTGCAGGCCTTGTTCTTGGTGCTTTAATGTCGATGTGGCTCGTTGATAGATTTGGTAGAAGAGCATTCTTTCTTGAAGCTAGCTTTGAAATGTTCTGCTATATGGTAACCTACTCTTCAATCTTTCCTTTCCTTTTATCTCTTTCTTTAACAGGGTCTGGACATTGAACTTCAGACTCACATATACTATTACCTGCAGCAGGTTTACTATTTATGTTTGCTCATCTTTTTCGGCTCAATATGTAATTATTTGATCTTCAGGTTGCAACAGGTATAACCTTGGCCCTGAAGTTTGGACAAGGAAAAGCCCTCCCTAAAGAAATTGGCCTCTTCCTGGTGATTATCCTCTGCTTGTTTGTATTGGCTTATGGAAGGTCTTGGGGTCCTCTAGGTTGGCTAGTTCCAAGTGAACTCTTTCCTTTGGAGACAAGGTCTGCTGGACAGAGCATAGTGGTCTGTGTCAACATGATCTTCACAGCTTTGATAGCACAATGCTTCCTTGCATCGCTTTGTCATCTTCGATATTGGATTTTCTTGCTGTTTGCCGCCTTGGTGTTCTTCATGGGTGTTTTTATCTACCTTCTCTTGCCTGAAACAAAGCAAGTGCCTATAGAGGAAGTATATCTTCTCTTCCAAAACCACTGGTACTGGAAGAAATATGTAGGAGATGAAGCTCCAGGTGAAAAGAGAGAAAAATCAGAAACACAAGTTTAAAAGTACCATAGATAGTTTCCGCACACTTTCTATTCAATTCTTTCAGGATTCAATAGTTCTTGGTTGGGGATTCTTTTTGGGTGGATTGGAAGATATTCTATAGTTTTTTTTTTTGGCAAGACATTACGTTTAATAAAATAGTTAATTGGTTCCTGAGATTCAAACTCAATACTTTTCAGCCCTGAAGACGACTCCAATACAGTTGAGCTCTGCCCAATAGGCAGACTCCATTGATTTCTTTGTTTATCTGTTTAGAATTATTTTGTCACCCTTTATAGGAATATCATAGGTTTAGCCATTAAGTTCATGTTGGCCAGATTTTGTGGAGTGTAATGGAATAAAGAAATCTACATTTCATATATTGACATATACAACTTTGATAGTTTACATGAATATACATACAGACTAACTTTGAAAGTATGCATTGTTTCAAATTTTATGAATTGTAACTGCACACAATGTATAGTAATTCAGTAAATAATGCTAATATTTTTCTATATAGGATAATAACCTATTATTGCGTTTGGGCAGCTTGGAATAGATCTCTCCATTTCTGTGGATCACTTCCAGGGCCTTCACCCTGCACAAGCACCAAGCACCAATCTCAGTTCAGCAAAATGAAGTAATAAGCTTCAGGAGAGTAAATTCAGAAGTTGCACCCTTATGTGTATGTATATACACATTGAACCTCTCACACAGAAATTTCTTTTAAATAGGGTGGAGGGCTTTCAGAATATGAACCTCTTACTTCCTAAAAGGCAGGCATTGGACTGCCTAGACTTGGCTTATCAAGCAATATTTCAACTTATGTTCTACTACCACAGTACCACTTGAAAGATCAAAACCCACCACGGGATTGACTATTGAGGTAATTACAAAATCTTATTGTAATTCTCTAACAAACCCTTTTGTTAGACATTTAAGTTAATTCTTTAGTAATAGAAAATTGGCAAAGACACAAGTGTGTGCAATTCATGTGTGCTACTAGAACCTTTGGTAATTATGCACAGATGCCACAGAAAATTGTCACACAAGTTAAAGGGCAAAGATAGGTATTGCTTTACAACACAGTTGCAGTAATAAAAATGGAGCGTTATCATGCATGCCTATTTACTCACAAGACCCTTCTTTTCATATATCTCGGGGAGCCAAAACAAAGTATTGACTTCTCAAAAAAACTAGAATATTGAGCAATAAATAAGCAGTAAGCAATTTCAACTTAATCCGCAAATTTCTTAGAACCTAAAGAAACTAGGGCAAAAAGCATATTTGGCCCCTGAACTTTACCATTTTCTGCTTAAGTTTAAATCAATGTGTTTAGGCCCTTCAACTTTACAATTTGATGTATTTGTGCCTCTAACTAAATAGACATTTGGGCGTGTTTGGCACTCGCTACTCAAGTCACATGAATCATGTTTTAAACAATACGAATTTTAACAGATAAATAATAACAAAAGCAATTCTTATACTCTCTCTTCCCCCTTCTTTCTCTTTCTTTCTTTTCAAACTCTTTCTCAAAATAAAAAGAAACAATAGAAGAAGAAAATCAACAAAAAAATCATAGATCTAGTAAAAGAGCTAGTCCATCACTTACTTTCTCAAACCCCTAACTCTGAAACCCCCTAATTTTAACCCTAACTAAACTAATCTCAAAATATGCTTTGCTATGCATTTGTTCCTTTTAGCAGATTAACTCATTCAATTTCACTTGATTCTGCTTAATTGTTGAATCTATGTAAACGGGTTTGTGGATTTTTTTTCTAGATTTGGTAGTCCTGCTCTCTTTCTTCACTTTTAATTTCATTATTGTTCTTTCCTTTCTTTGGTTCTTAAAAAGAAAAAAGAAAAAACACAGCAATATTTATGCATAGTGGGTTCTTAATATAGTGTAAGTTCTTGATCTTGTATTTTACCATATATGTATTGATTGTATCAGTTGAATTTGGAGATTATGATCTTCAATTTCTAAGAATAACACAAATTTCATCTTTCAAATGATATAGCTAACGGCATCAAGTCAAAATAATATTCTTTTATAAGGGCGTTAAGATAGAGGCTCATGACACCAAATCATATAGTAAAAGGGCCCAATTTCACCATTTTAAACATAAGGGACATAATTACATAAAAGGTTAAAGTTTAGGGGCTCAATTATAGCTTTTGCCAAAAATTTAAATCAAGAAACGACTCAAGCATGCCTGTTATATATATTTTTAGTTGCAGTTATTACCAAAAGGGGTACTGCTCGAGTATATTTTTAGTTATTAACTATTTTATTTAGTAAATTTATTATAATATTTTTAGTTATTAACTATTTTATTTAGTAAATTTATTATAAGTATTATAGACACTACGAAATATTCATACTAATATGTGTATTCTATTAGGTTTATTGATTTCTTTTTGAATAATTTCATGAAGGATTTTATTTACCAAACATATTTATTGATAAAAACTTAGACTCGAGTTAGGCTAGTTTAAGCTTGTGAACAGTAAATAAACATAGCTTTCTTTGGCTCAGCTCAACTCGTTTAAGTAAACAACCAGTTCTCGAGCCCCGACAATTTAGGCTTGGTTACTAAACTAAGCAAACCTGAACTAGCTTGGTTCATTTGCAGACCTAGTTGGAACAAGCTAAAATGAAAACCTAGACTAACATAAACAAATCTAGAAGGAATGCTACTGCTGTTCAGCATCATGTCTCAAAGGGGATGGTTTTCAGCATTCGACAATGAAGAACCCAAGAAGTGACCTACTAATTTAATGAATTTACCTCAACTGAGTTGATTTCATAAGTTTGACCTTCTGTCAATTCTATATCCAACGCCTGTATGCAAGCTTCAGCCACTACAAGTCTGCTGACCTCTCCAACAAGTTTATCACCTAAGTACACAAATAGAAATCCCATTAAGACAAAAGATACAAGAAATAGAATCATCTCAAATTCTCAAGAAAATTGCATAACTTCCATCTCCAACTCTTTCAAATAAAGTTCTCACACCCTAACGACACTCTGTAGTCAACTCAATTAAGCGTTAAGCTAAAAAAATATACATATTTTTCGATTTCTTGAATATATATTTTTGTTTAGAATTGACACAAAATTCTATATAGAACCCTAAAATTGATATTCAAAAAACTGCTGCAAAACTACAGCTCCATGACCCTGTAATTCTCAGAGAAATAAAAACAGAAAGAGAAGTGCATTACAAACTTTTTTCACTCTGGAAGATAAATTGTAATTGTTATACCTTGATCAATAACAACAGCACGTCGTTGGCCAGCAGTAGCTTTGAGCAAGGTATTTAGATCATATGATGTGTAAGGTCCATCTGTTAATCTACCAGCTCTGAGACATGTATAAATGTGCTGTAAACATATGTAAAATAAGGTACAGATGTGTACTAGAAAATTGAAGTCTCTCCAACAATTATTAGAATGACTTTATTATATCCCACAATCAAGCAAAAGGTTAGTTATTATCAGACCTAATTATGGTAAAAGGAAGACCAGACTGGCGAACAAAATCCTCCCCCATCTTCTTATACTTGAGAACACCAAAGAGATTCATAATGCTGCAAAGAAATATTATGAATCAATTTAATTCGAGTAACTCAGAGGTGTAGTATGGTTTCATTTGTTTTATTCCAGCAGGAAAATCAACAGGTTCATATTCAGTTCAAAAATACATTCATGCAATTTGAAGGATTTCATAAGAAGATAAACAAGAAAAATAGTTTGAAGCAACAGAATCAAAAAGGTGTGAAACCATACTATGTAATTTGGGATCCAACATCCCAGGAAAAAACTGTCTTTACATTACAGGTTAGACATTTAAATTGTCATCAAATTACTAAACAAATACCACTTTAAGCAGATATCAGTTCATGCTATCAGATAAATTTGTATCTCAAAGCTTCATGCTATGCATATTCATATACTTATAACTATATCACCACCTAAATCATTACAAAGCTGAAAACAAACTCTATTAGGGCCAACATTTTGTCAAAATATTTCTGTTGGAAAAATACTGTTAGGAAGCCACACTGAACTCATTCTGCTGCAACCTGTTCATGTTAAGGTAAGGTTCCAACCCCACTTACTGCCTCTGATATCATTTGGCCCACCATTCTTAAGGCTCATAAAATTTCTATATGGTATCAAAGCTGAAAATGGTCCAACAGCCGGGCCAATTAGTTTTGTCAAGGTAGGGTTCCAACCCCACTTATACTGCGCCTCAGATATCATCTGACCCACCACTCTTAAGGCTCATAAAGTTTCTATATGGTATCAGAGCTGAAGATGATCCAACAGCCGGATGATCCTGGGCTTGTATTTAAAGATCTTAAATTTGGGGTAGCAGAAGAGCCTAGACCCCTTTATTGACCTAGGGCCTCAAAGAGTAAGCATACGTATGTTTGTGATGGGGCTGTAAGAGTAGGCTCATCTTTGGCAACTAGTCCAGGCGTAATTGCACTTGAGCCAGATTGTTGGAAAATAATTTTCCCATCTCTTCATTTCCCTCCAAAATAAAAGCTTAAAGCAGTTGCCAATGTCATTTTGTGAGATTGTTAGACAAATTTAAAAGTCAAAAAGAAAATGGTAAAGAAAATGTGCTTCTTTGAGACAGTAGTATCTACGTGTGTCAAAGAGCAAATACCCTCTCTCAAAATTTGTCAAACCCTTTTCTTTATTCTCCCATGCAATTATGTATAGATAGATTCACCATAAGCAGATACATAGTGGTCTGTTTCTTTCAGCAATACGATTGCCAGTCCTTTGTTAATCTCAAACAAAAAAGTCCTAGGTTCAGTTACAACCAAATAAGCAAGTCTTACCTCCATGGCAGTTCATTGAACTTGGTTACACCAACTGATGAAACAAGAACGACTCTCTTCAATGTCGAAGGCATTGCAGAAATGAGATTTCTAACACCCTCCCAATCTATTGAGAAACAAAAGTAGCAAATGGATTAAAGGTGTGTATATATAAATTGTGTTTTCAGAATATCTTCATGAGCAGAAGGCACATTGATAGTTTACGTTTCAGTATTTGAAGACGATCCTTGACAATGATACTGATAATGAAACAAGAGTTAGAGGTATAGTGAACAGGACTGCAAAAAACTGCAAATAAACATAGTTCTTCACAAAATTTTCAAGCTTGTCTCAAATAATAAACTCATTCAGGGTTGATCAATTAGAAATCAACTGCAAAAGCTCACATCATTAAAAAATCAACCACAGATGGGTATGCAGTCAGTTCAATTGGTATCATAAACATGGGTTTATATCCATGGAAATAGATTCTCAAATTGCTAGCATAATGTGCTCATATTCTTGGATTGCTACACTTAAATACTGAATATCTCATATAGGAGGTAAAAAAGATGCATTAATTTATTATCGTATTTATTTTAAATAGAAGAATATTGGTTCCAATAAGGCGTATGCCATTTTGCCCATTACTTTGTGCTGATTGTGTTTGTATATAATGCATATGTATGATACAAAGCATTTTTTTTGTGATCTCCTTCTCTCTCTCTTAAAGTGAACTAAACTTTTAAGAGTAGCTTTCCACTTCCACTCATTGATCAACAACAAGTATCATGTGTTTGGCTCATTCTAAATGAAGATGAAAGTTGATCTTTGTTCTGATCACTTGCTATTTTTTCTTTCAGGATTCTGGTGCCTAATAGATTAAGTTGACTGAATTCCTACAAAATCCATTGTTCTTCATTCAATAAATTGCAAGAAGGTAATTTACTGCTTATAAAACTATCAGCAAAATAATAGAGATTACTCGTGTCTATTTCCAGTACCAATAATTGCAAGTAAAAATTTCTTACCTACTCTTTCTGGTGTATTATCTCCATTCCATCGCCTTGAAGGAAAGGCTGTTGTTCCAGTGCAGCATATCACATGTGTGATTCCCTGCAGGGAAAGTTCAGAATACATAGTAGGTAGGCTGGTCATATAGCTAGCTGTCCTTCAGAAAGATAAATTAGGAGTGATAAATGAAGACGAGACAAACCTTAAAAATAGATGGATCTAGATCCCCTGGGTTGCGAGTGTCTCCCTCAAATACCTAGCAAGTGTAACAGCTCTTTATAATTACGTTTCATATCCTGAGGAAAGAAAAATGTTTCTGCTGTTTTATTTTTTTTTTATTTTTTTGTGAAAAATGGTATAGATATTATGAATTATGCATGAAAAGATAAAAGGGCACCTGCAACATCTCCTCGTCTTGCTTGCCAAATAGGGCAGTTGCCTTTGCAGGTTCTCGTAGTAACAAGCGGGACTTGATATTCCGGTTAAGCAATGATGCCACTACCAACTGCCCTGAATATGAAGAAAGAAACTAATATACCATAAAGCAAGGAGCAAAAGGAAGAATATGAACATGCAAAAATGAAATATTACTATTTTAGCATGAAATTAATTCACACTTGCATAAAAATTAAGAGATTAACATCATTACATGAATGTCAGCTACAAGAATTATAGGTGGTAGCTTTAGAAGAACTATGAAGCCCCATGCAGTTGAATTCTAGAATAGAAATCAAAACAGGTTATACAAGCATTGTTTCAATACCATGTTTTTTCTGTCAAATAAACAGATGCAGGACAAAGAAGGAAATCAGTCAATTTCATATGTCATATCAGAAACAGGTTTTGCAATAGCGATTTGTTTGTCTACTGGAACCAAGCTGTGAGACTCTTCATCAGAAAAATGTATATATTTCATGGAGCTATGTTACTCATAACTGCTCAAACACAAAATTCCCTATATCTTATGAACATTTTGGTATAGTATGCATATGATCTCACAGAATTAGGATGTAATTTTCCATATATATGGGAGCTTTTATGCTTAATTAGTTGGATTACAGTATAGTACAAATTTTTAATTACTTTTATTTCAGTTTCAGTGTTGTTCATAAACAAGCTACCTTTCGAACATGGGGTATGGTATTCTTCTTCTGAAATTATTTAGTTGTAGCATAAAATTAGACCTGATGGCTGACACATAGTGAGTATTTGCAATCTCAAGTGAGTTTAGTTAGCTTGCATACCAATCTAAGATCTTGTCTAACATAATTTTAAGAGTATGGTCATAAACGTTTTCCTTTTAAAATCTGATAAACTTTCAATTATTACAACAGTAATAACCTTAATAACAAATTTATTGGAATATCTGCAATTTAAATCTAAATCAGAGCATCTATCGAAGTTAAACAAGAATTTTAAGCTCTATCATGAACTGGTTGTTGATTGAGCCAAGTATATACTTTGGTAAACCCAAATTTATTTGCCGTTCTAGCTAAATGCCAAATAAACTGATTTAACTAGTAGTATTAATCCATGAATCCTAAACTCAATGTTCTTATAGGTGTAGTAGAATCAGGCAACTTTTTGCTATCCAGTGAAATTCAAAGAGTCGGGATGCCTCCTGCTCATGTATTCTTTATGCATCTGAACTAAGAGTCTAATAATAATTCATGTTATCAAGAGAGGAACCAAGAGAAGCAGAATATTATTGCAATGATCTGTTATCCACATTTGCAAACTAAACTCTACATATGACAAATACAGGTCTAGATATGACAGAACTCATGAACCCTCAGAACCACTAGTCAAACATGCCCATTCTAGTCCCTATATAGCACCACAAACGGATCGGAGCAAGATGATAAGGTATTAACAAAAAAGACAGTGCAGAAACTAAAAGAAGTCCTGGACAATAATTCTGATTATAACTCAAAAATAATTATAAGACCAGGATCATACTTGTTTGGGACCCTGAGTTCCAATCTATTCATCAGACTATATAGTCAATTGTAAGCATCTAGAAATTTCATCAAAATATACACTTTTTGGATTACAAGTTTTGATGATGACGCATTCAGAAGAATCATGGAAAAGCTTGACATACATATGGATATAAAGAAATTTTTTTCCAATTTATTGAAGCTTAAGACCTTCAATCAAGTACAGAACAATTGGCCAAGCTTTAAAGACATCTCGGTCCTGGTCTAACCAAGTATCTAGGCAGAGTACTAACATAGCAAGATTAAGGAACGTTTTAGGTACATAAGCAATAGAAAGTTACATGCCATCTAACATTTGGACTCTCAATTCAATTCTTCCTCATTCCTCATAGCCTACAGATTCAAGAGCTTGAATTGAGGAAGCAGATGTAATCTAATACACAACATCTATTGGAGAAGAAAGGAAAACCTACTATATGCTTGCATAAATCAAATTATATCGTACATCATAAAACAATTGACATTAGAAGAAACAAGGAGAACTATCATGGAGGGTGTTGAAACTCCTATGGCATATTAGGAAACCATGAATGTTCGCCTTCTTGGTTGCTTTAATGAAGCAATCTGGTTACATCCAGTATATGTATCATGTATTTTAACAAAGCATGCAAATTGTGTACAAAAAAGATAGATTTATACACAAAGAAGCCTCATGGAAACTGTTTGGATGAAAAAATTCACTGGCCAAGAAATCATGGCTGTATGCAAGCAGTGCATTACCCGATAGGGTACTACAGTAAAGAAGTTAGGACTAAAAGCTTTTCTGGCTGCCCTTTTGGTACTTGGCAAGAACCTGAAGGATAAGTACAATATGAGGAATGGATGAATGGCATAACCAGGAAGCGGATCATTCCTTTCTCACCAAGTCACAAGTGTTTCCTTATAAGCAAAGCATCAATAACAGCTTTTGTATTATGCATAAATATGCAAACAGCAAATCAACCCATGTCCACTAATGCAATTTCTCCAGGAATTCCAACACATGTTAAACCAGGATATGCATCAAACATGGAAGACAAAGCAAATTGTGGATTTACCATATTTTTCCAATGATAAGCACACATATGGGCATAGTAATTATATTCACAATTTCATTAAATTAAGTTCATCGTAAACATCACCATAATCAAAACAATCGCATGTACAAATTCCTTAATGTATTTCATATCCACATATGTCACCGCCAATATTTAATCTAACAAACAATTCACACCCAAACTCTTCTCCAACCAAAAGAAAAACAAGGACAAGTATTTTTACTGTTTATATAAGAGAGTAAAGAGCAAGCGAGTTAATACCAACGCCACCAGAGCCACCAATGACAAGAACGAGCTTCGAGGAAGAAGGAGGTGTAGTTATGGAATCATAGGTAGCCTCTGAATTTGGTGACTGAATCACTTCTTCTTTTAGAGCATGAACAACTAACGACGAAGAAGAAGAAGAAGATGATGATGATGATGATACTGATTGTACCGTTCTTGAAGAAGAGTGATACCCAGAAGAGATATTGAATGGTGGAAGAAAATGAAGTGGGATTCTTTGTGGGAATTTTGATAATTTTGTATGTGAGAGGGGACAGTTGGGAATGGGAGCGAAGAAGAGTTTGCAAGCCATTAAAGGATGAGAAGAGCAGAAGTGAGAGCTATGAGTGTCAACAAGAGGAGAGAGAGAGAAAGACCGTTTAATTTTGTGGTTGTTATATTTCCCTCCGGAATACCAGAATGGCCCTCTCGAAGATTCTCTTTCTTGGTTAAACATTTTTTTAGATTAAATGCATATTTATACATTTAAATTTTAAATAATTATTCATTTTAACACTTTAATTTAACAAATATTTCAATTTATATTTTTATAATATTTAAATATTTTTTGATATATGGCTTTATTTAGTATGTGCACGTATATTATGCATAAGGTGTTTTAATGTTACCATTAAATAAAATTTAATTGTTTGTTACATTAAAATAAAAATTAAAAGTGTTTAATAGGTTATAAAAATAAAATTTAATAGTTTGTTAGATGAAATTGAAAGTTAAGATATTAAAATAACTAAATAATAAAATTCAAGTGTCTAAATATATATTGTATTTTTTCAAATAATGTTTTGTTGAATATTATATATATCAATGGTATTATTTATGGTATTTTATGCAATTATCTTTTACTTTGTTAATTTTAAAACATAAATTTTATAATATAAATGATAATAAAAGTTATATATATATATATATATATATATATATATATATATATATATTAAAACTGAAATAAAGATAATAGTTTAACAACGATTTATTATCAAAGATCCATTTCTGGATCCAAATATCGAAAAAATTATAGAAAATTCAATAATAAAAGTTTATCTTTTTCTAATCTCGGGAGGTTGAGATAATCGAATCTCAATTAGGTTTGAGAATAATTGAATTAAAATTGCTTTTTTAGAATCAGTTTGAATTCAATTGCTAAAAAATTTAAGTTTGAGAGGTGAAACAAAAGATTTCGCAAGTTTAGGGACTAAAATGTAAAATTTTCTAATTCTTTTTACTCTTTAAAGCCAATCGACTCTGCATATGATCGAATCGGCTCTACATAGTTCCGATTGATTTATTTTTCGAATCTCACATTGTTTTACATATATTTTGACTTTGTCAAAATTGATAAAAGAATTTTTTAGAAATTTTTTAATGATAATTATTAAAATTTTAAAAGATTTCATTTAAAAAATCTTACTTTATTGAATATTAATAACTGATAAAGAAAAATATTTTCTTTTAAATTTAAATCAAGGAGAGCTTATATATTGCCTTAGGATTTTCTAAAAATCTTACCTCTATAAATGCATTATTAAGACCTAAGTTTAAGGTTAGTTGGAGCCACATTGATTGTAGGCCACTGTTACTAAAAATACTATAAAAAAAAACTTACGTTCATTCAAATAAATGGTCTTTTTTAGTAACTATAGAGCAAGTCACTAAAAAAGAGCTTTAAATTAAAAAAAAATTTTCTTAAACAATATAAGATTTTCTCAACCCTATACAACATCGGATTATGATTTGATCCTTAAGTCAACTTACTCATTATCTCTAGAGATGCAGATCAGCAATATACGATGACAACTTAAAGATTTCCCCGAATCCAGCATCATCAAAATCTCTTTCCTCTTTACTGGTTCTTTTATTTTTATGATTCTACAAATATGTTAGAATTGATTTCAAATGATTTATATGCCTTATATGATTAAATCTAGGGTTTTCAATAATTTTATATGTTTCTATAATTTTTATGCATGCTGGATTATGAATCTAATAACATAATTTGTATAGAGTTTTGAATCTGATCATATGTTTTTATTGGATTTTGAATCTAATTAGTAAAATGATTAAGGTGATATGTTAGATTCATGTTTTTCTAAATGATTTTGAGATCATATTAGATTTATAGGGTTACATGTTTGAATCTAAAATCTGCCATGAGAGGTTTTCTTATTGTATGATTCTATGTGCCTTCGTCTATTTTAATTCGTTTTATGCCTTTTATTTTATTTTTAATTGATTTTTGTCTTCTGTGCATGTGGAATTAGTTTATGGGTATGATTTAAAGAGAAGTTACAGAACCGACCTGACCAAGCTTTAGGGATGATTGGCTTTGTGACCTAAACCGATTGGCTCTGCACCAATTTTATCCTTTTTTTTAATTTTTATACACTCTAACTTCTTTTTATGCATTCTTTTTATTTTTTAGTTGTATGGGGTTGTAATAGCTAGATTTAATTTTTCTGCATTTTATTTTTACTTTACATCAAATATTTGATGTTTGATTGCCTAATTAAAACTGGATACATAGACATCGGGCTAAAAATTGGACCTGACATGAAAGTTGAAGTCTATTAGATTAAAGGATGGTAAAATGGACCAAAAACTAAAATCTATATAGACTTAGTGGGTTTTATCATGCTTTAATTAGTTAAATGGGTCATATTAGAATAAGAATAATTCAACTGGGTAGCATAAAAAGTAGTCCATTTAGGTTTAAAAGCTGAAAATTAAGTGCATAACTTGTAATTGGACTAGACTAAGTGGGCGTTTTAATATAATTAAATAGTTAAGTATGCAAACAAAATTAGATAAAGTTTGAGCTTAAATAAAATTGGCTAGACTTAGGAGGACATCACATGTTGTAGTGCGTGACATGTAGAAATATTATTCAGTGTTTATAGGGAATAAGACATTAAATAATAAAATTGAAACTAAGGATATACAAATAAAGAAGTTGGCTTCTAGACCAATCTCTAGATGTGGTGAAGCTTCCTTATGGAATCTAGAACGCCACTCAATTAGTAAAAGTGTCTTAAAGAATTACTTGGGTGGCAACTCACTTTCTCCGCGCTAGTCTCTTTAACTAGTTAGCGTGTTCCTAATTAGGTTGAAAAACCTTGCAGTGTCAGAGTCGCTAGAGACACTTGGGTTCTTGTCCGAGACTACCGCCCACAGTGATGACTCCACTAGGGATAAAAGATGTTGATTCAAGTGTATCCTTATTTTCAATTTTATCATTTAACAGTATATTCTTGCATCAGTACAATATTTTAACACATTATGCATTTTGGTCCTTATAACCCCGATAGCGTCGGTTAGTAGTTCTTTGGTTCCACTCAAACCTTGGAATTATGACACTGGCTAATCATCATTCACAAGTAATAAATAAATTTCCTTCATCGCATGGACCCTTGAGTGAGCGGCGAGCAAAGGAAGGATATCTCTTACTTATGGGAGCCTTTTATCCTTACCTGAGACTCATCCTATGGTAATGACAGTATAAATCTCCTTAGGTATCCATTGCTTATTATGTGAGATATTTTCCCTTAAAGAGTTTAAGCCCACAACTTGAAGGATCCTTGAGCCCAAAAATATATAGGCTTTACTTTTGTATTGGAAAATATCATTTTGTTTATCTAGGCCCGAAAATCTTAAGGAAGAAAGACTCACCTTAAACTGTATATGGGAGTAATAAGGTTGGAATGATGGTTGTACTATATTTTGCCTTTGTGTTTTCTAATCTTTATCTTTTTTACATCTCACATGCATCATGCATACTATACGTAATATCCAGTATTTTCTTTTTACATAATAATAATAATAATAATAATAATAATATACAAAAAAAATATTATTTTTCTTCTTCTTTTTCTTTCCCCTCCCCTTTTCCTCTATTTTCTCCCTTTCCTTTCCCCCTCTCCCTCCTCTTTTCCTTCTTCCATCTTCCTCTTTTCCTCCCCCTTTTTCTTCTCCTTTCCGCCGGTAGCCCTACCTTTCCCGCCGCCTGCGTGCCGCCACCAACGCTCTCCTCCCCTCCTGCCGCTTAGCAGCTCCCCCTTCTCCTTCCTTCCTTTCCGCCGGGGTCGACAAGTGTGAGGAGGCTGCCTCCCAACGTGTTTTCGGGTATCCGATACTGGAAACAAACACTCTACCCCCGAAAACCCTGGAAACGACTCTCCCCCTCTGGAAAATTGTCGCCGGCAGCCTCGGGAAGTGTCGCCGGAGCAGCACTTTTCTGGCCCTGATTCGGCACCTTCCGGCCACTTTCCGACCGAAATTCTTGTACTTCCGAACTCCCCGCAACTCGAGCTTCGTGTAGGCGCTTCCGGATTCGAATTCCGACACCATTGGCAGGACTGGCTTTCGGACCCTGGTGTCTTCCGGACGGGCGAAATATTACAAATTTGACTCGGTATAATTTTATTTAGACTTTGAAAATTATGTTGTAATATTAGAAAATTATTGTGGCTACTAATTGCTTGTGATGGCTAGTTTAAAAAATAAATTGAATTTAATTAATTGTGTTGTGGTGTTGCGGAGTTGGGAAAATAATAATGCAGTTCTTGTGGCCCGGCTCCTGTTATTTAATTCCAGCATATTTAATGTGTCTTTGGCAGATTCTGGACCCGTTTTACGTGGGGTAAATATCCGTAATTTAAGGAAAGTTCTGTAGAATTTTTGACAAATTTCTCGAGTCTAATTTAATTTTAGGCAGTCTACCCTAGGAGTCTAGGTCTAGGAAAAATTTAAGAATGTCTATTAATTAAAATTTTTTTTTCGTGACTAGATAATCCAGCCTTCCCGCCAGCTCCACCTGAGGCATAGGAGCGGACTGCAGAACACGTTAGAACTGTGAGTTAAAGTCACATAATCTCTGCACTATTGCCAAGTCTAAATTTAATATGCTACTTTAGAAATTATGTTTAATATTATTATTAGTATTGCAATATAAATAATTTCATTTAATTATTAATTACTGAGAATAATTTTAATATTATTATTAGTAATATTATATCGTTATTTTGATAATTAATGTTATATTAATACAATCATTATTATTATTTCTACACCCAAATTGCATGTTTGCTTTCCCCAAATTTCTAAATCTTTATTTTGATATGTGTTGAATGATTTTGTTAGACTATGATTATTATTATATATGTTGATTTATGATATTGTTATCTGTCTTTAGTAGAACATGCCACCTGATGGATTACATCAGGACCGCGTGCGCACCGGTAATGATTAAAGATATATAACAAGGTAATTATGGATTTTTGCCCTGGTCGAGTATAACTCTCTGGGCTGTGAAAGTTGATTGCTAGAGAAAGGTCCCTGGTAGAGCAATGCTCTCTAGGCGCCGGCTTAGCTGGGAATCAAGTGTTCAGGCTGGATGTAAGGATCCTGGTCGAGCTTCGCTCTTTGGGCGCCAGACCTGTTGGAATTAAGAGAGCCGAAAGGCTGCTAGTAATTTGGGTTAGGGTTCTACTGAGCCACTCGTCCTACAAATGTTAAAATATATTTTATTTTTAAGATTATGGTATTGATTATAATATGACTCATATTTGATGTACATGGTATGTTATACTGATTGTAATAATTATTATTTTCTGAGAAGACTGCAATAGTCACAAGATTATTTGATTTTAACTCACTCCCGAGACTGACAGTCTCAGTTTTATTTTTCAGGTGACAGTTAGAGTTCTTCGCCATCCTGCATTTTGATAGTCCGACTTCTTCTCCTTCGGACTTTTTTGTAAATAACCTATACTTCCATACTTCTGTTATTATTTACTCTAGACTATCCGCAGTAGAGAACTTTTAAATTGTTGTGATTATTCTGGTCTATGTTGGACGTGGGATGTTATGAAGACCATATAGAATTATTTATGGCATGTCAGTCATGATTAATTATATTTTATTAACTGTTTATTTGAATTATTGGTTTGTAAGGCTTACTACGGGATTCAGTGGCCTTAAGCCTACCCATTCCCTAGTGCCGATCACGAGCCCACAGAACGGGTCGTGACACCATACATCTCATGCATCACTCTAACTCCTTATTTTGAAGCCATTTTAGATTATCGTCCTTAGTTTAGATAGAAAAAGAAAGGTAAGAGCCTAAGAAGCCACTACTTTAAAAAATGGTTCACAAGCAAGATATTGATGCTATTAAGACTGTAATCATGGCTGACCTAAGAATTATAATCTGAGAGGAACTTTAGCAATCTTTGGGTGAGATTTTTGAAAAACAAACTCTCCAAAAGACTACTACTCGTGATGAAAAAGCACGTGGTGAACACCTTTAGAATTTAGATGACTATAGGCTAGAACAAGCTAAGAAAGAGTTTACTCTTGCTGCAAAAGCTGTTATGGAATCTGAGATGGTGTAGAATCTGACTAAAAGAATCGACAAGATGCAAGATATGCTGAAAGATCAAGGTTTAGATTCAACCTTTGATTTCGATGAACTGATGCTGATTCGAGAAGACAAGTTGCCTCCTAAATTTCATATGCATGAAATGCAAAAGTTCAATGGGACCGGAGATCCAAAGGTGCATATAAAGCAATATGCTACTATCATATGAGTACTACTCATTTAGCTAAGACCCAAATCATCAAGTTATTTGTACTCTAATTAAAAAGGCTAGTTGTGAACTGATACTATGGCTTGGAAAGGCCCATCAAGTCAGATTGGAGAAAGCTTTATGATGTTTTTATGCAACAATATGACTATAATGCTCACCTAGAAGTCTATATCAAGGATTTGGAATCGACAAAGGAAAAGCTCAATGAGTCCTTTTCTAACTCCTTGACTAGATGGAGAAATAAAGTAGGGTTAATAAAGAACAAGCCTTTGAAGAAGGATCAAGTTCGAATAGTAATTTGAAATGTTCTCCCATCTTGGGTAGACAAGCTACAAATGATGAATCCTAAGACCTTTGCGGGCGTATGATGATAGTTTACAAGTAGAAGAAATTGAAAATGCTACAGCCAGAGGGTACATGGAAAACTATCAAGCTAGAGAAATTAAGAACCTAGCATCTGAATATGATGAAGCTTCGTAAGATTCAACTATCAATTTGTTTTAGAATAATGATATGATTTTACTTCTTTTATAATATTTATCTTAATGGAATTGTGCATTGTGATGATTATTACATGAGTATATTTGAAATTAATTCTATTTAAATTTATTTATTTAATTTAGGCACAAATAATAATCTCATATACATTTCTACTACACATAATATAACTCTTAAAGAGAGAAAAGTGAGAGAGTAGAAAAAAGAAAAAGAAAAAGGAGATAATATTTGACACACAAGATTGAATTCAAGGTAGTGTAGTCATTCAACACATTGGGGGCAAGCAAGAAGGCCAAGTCCATCCCTCATTACAGTCTTGAAATAAGGACCTCCGAAGATTAGAATAGATTAAAGATTAGTACTCTAAACCTAAAATATGCAAGTTTGATTACATCTAACTCTAAAAGAAATTTTAGATTAAGCTGAAAACTTTCATATCAAAGAAAGAAAAAATTAAGCCGAAGATGCTAAAAAGAGTTCAAATCCTGGGAGCAATAAGTTCACAAGTCAATTAAGACCATGTCACATACTATATTTGAAAAAAATAAAGAATAAAAAGAAAAATAACTCTTGCTGATTAGAAGACCTGTATAGGCTAGTCACGCAAAAGTTAAGAAAATAAAGAGGAGAAAATATACAACTAAGAAATTCGAATGGACTAGTTGATAACAAGAGTAGTATTATGTAAAATAGAAAATGTATCAGTTTATGCCCGTATTAAATGAACAAAATTTGATTAAAATTTTTGTCAAACATGTACATCAATTTTTATTGCTTACACGCTACTAGAAAGAAAAATAACATAAGATGCAAAATCTATGAGATCTAAATAGAAGCAATATTATTCTCTTTAATTCTCTTTTAAAAAAACTCAAGATTTTATAGCACTTAATTCTTCATCAATCTTGACGTCACGCTCAATTAATCAGTAGAGCCAGAGTTTTTTAGCTTTAATTCAAGAAATCTTATCTCAGAGGAAATCTTGAGAATTAGTGAATCATTTGGAAGTGTGACAAAAGGGAGTACAAGTGCTTCAGTTCACAATTCTCAATCAATTGAATGTTGAAAAAGAAAGAAAAACAAGAGAAAAGCCTGCTAAGTCGAAAACCTGAAAGGGCAGCTTTGGCAAAAGTTAAGGTGTAACAGTAAGAAAATAAAATGCTAAGTTCAAAATCTAAAAGGGTGGCTTAAATAAAAAATGAAGTCTGCTAAGTTGAAAACCCAAAAGGGCAGCTTAGGTAAAAGTTAAGATATTAGCCTGCTAAATTGAAAACCTTAAAGGGCGGCTTAGGCAAAAGTTAAGGCGTAAAAGTAAGAATGTGGTTGCTATCTGCATGAGATTATGACAAAGCCAACTATCATTGCACAAGTATCAGTACAACCCCTAGGCAAAATTATTCAGTCCTCGCATGCTTGAATTATCTCTAGATTTGCACTTCCTATCGTCGCCGTGACTTTCTAATCTTTTATATGAATCAATTACAACATCGACCATTAAGCTCCATGCCATGTGCCCGAAGAGCGTGCGATTGAACTCTCGAAATATTGATACTAATAGGCGCCAAAATGCCTATGTCTAAACTAAAGGATGATTTTTTGAAATGCATTACATGTCATACATAACATGCATATCATGCACCTTCACTAATTTTACTTGATGTGATTTCTATATACTTGTAAGAGGAAAGTGAAGAAAAGAAAATGCTCAATCTACACTCAAGTTTGCTTTTCGAAGCAAAGATTATCAAGTTTACCTTCCAAAGTGGAAGATCATCAATTCACATCCCAAAATGGAAGTTATCCAAGAGAGTAAAGCACATACCAATTCAGCACTCGGAATGGGAAAATCATTATTCTTCATCCCAAGGTGGAAATCACAGTTCTTTATTTCCCGAAGCGAAAGGCAACCAGAAAACTCCAAACAATTAGTGGTGGAAGATCCCATTATCCAGAATTTCAAGAAAACGAGTGAAACTCCTAAATCAACAGTAAGCCAAATAGAAAGTCTACACCAACTCGGGCTTACAAAGCGTAGCTTCTACAACTCACAGTTATCTTGAAGGGTGGTCTTCAAGGTGTGACGGGCATAATCCATAAATCAAAATTGCATTTATCAAGGAGTGATGAGCGTAGTCTCTAAATCAATGTCTAACGGACGTAGTCCCTAAATTAGATGGATGTGGTCTTCAAATCATTGGATGTGGTTCCTAAATCATTGAGCGTGGTTCCCCCAATCAGCAAACGTGGTTCCCAAATTATCGGGCATGGTTCCCAAATCAACAGGCGTGGTCCCCAAATCAACGGGTGTGCTTCCCAAATCAACAGACATAGTCATTCAATCAAGTAAGCAAAGTCCTCAAAAATTAAAGTAAGCGAAGTCCTCAAAGTTAAAGCAAGCTAAGTCCTCAAAATTAAAGCAGGCAAAGTCCTAAAAATTAAAGCAGGCGAAGTCCTCAAAATTAAAGTAGGCGAAGTGCTTAGAATTAGAGCATGTGAAGTACTCAAAAATTCAATCAAGCGTGGTCCTTACATCAAATTAAAATTTATGCAACCTTCCCGGCTTATAGAGCGTGGCTTCTATAGCTCATCAATATATCCTTTACCATATCATTGATATTGTGAGGTGTCTTAATTTATTTAATTTCATAAGTGCTTAAAAATTTCCACAAACTAGGGGCAGCTATCTAAAGAAGGTCAACAACAATCCACTAAAGCCGATCCTTATTAACAGCTTGCACTTTCTATATACACACCAATAGTTCCCTCAATAAAGGCCATATATCTCTCTAAACTAACGTCTCCTTCCATCTGTAACAAATCTTCTCAAATATAGTAAGGAATATAACCATATCTCTTAGCTCTGGAATAGGCAATAATGTTAGTCAATTACGTCTCTTTTATTTTCTTTCTCTATATGTTCAGCATGTACTTCTTGTACAAGACATTGGAATGAGAATTATTCTTTTCTTCTAACTTTCTCATGGTATCAGAGCCAGCAAGTAGCTCACTCACAACAATTCTCATGGCTAATACTGCTCTTATCAAAACAGATAATGAAATTGAACTCTCGCTCCAGACCCTTCACTAATGTTCAAGCCTAATATCTCTGAAACTAGATAGCACAAATTTTCTTCTTTGGCGTTCACAAATGGAACCACTCATTCAGAGTATTTACATGGGACACTACCTTATTGAAGGTAGTGAACCTTCACAACAGATCACAAAAGAAGACAAAACTGAAACTAATCCAAATTATCTCGTATAGAAGAGGAATAATGGCCTTCTTACTGCCTTCTTGATGAAAAACATTGAAACAAAAGTATTCATTACTCTTAAAGATGTTGGTTTAGCAGCCAAGGTGTGGAAGTCGATAGAACAATAAATTCTCCCTACGCTGGAAAAGGAGATGATTTTAAATGAGACTCTCATGTCCTTACAAAAAGGGAATCTTTCCATCAATAAATATGTGAAGAAATTCAAAGGACTTTTTGATAGCTTGGCTGCTATCAAGAAGCCAATTGATGAAATAAAGAAAGTATTTCAACTTGCAAGGGGCCTTGCTCATAAGTACCAAGATTTTTCGCACTGCTATGCTTACCAAACCACCTTATCCTTCATTTCACCAGATTGTTATGGCACTTCAGGCTCACGAACAATTAAACTTTAACAACACCATTGAATAAGATCCTCGACATAATCAAGCATACGTTGCTCAAAAAGGAAGAAGTCATGGTAGGAATGGAGGCAGATTCAATTATCGTGGGCGTGGATTCAATCCTGCAGTGAGATATGGCTCTCGCACTAACTATAATACTACCAACCATGGAGAACAACTCAATGGCAATCCCATTGATAATAAAAATAGCAAACAAGACAAGGCCACCATTGTATGTCAAATTTATGGTAAATTCAACCACTCTACTATCGAATGTTGGAGTCGCTTCGATCACTCCATTCAACCGGAGGACCAACTCTACAAGGCTTTGGTAGTTATAAATATAACTCAAGGTGATGACCCAAATCTTTATGCTAACACAAGAGCCACTACACACATCATTAACGATCCAGGAAAAGGTCCTTGCTAAAGGCTATAAGTATAATGGCTTGTATGCTTTAGACAAAAATCATAAAGCCTTTGCTGCCTACAAAGGTGTCTCTTAAAATGTTTGGCATCAACGTATGGGACATCTGCATTCTAATTCCTTAAAAGCTTTATACTCCAAGAATTTGATTAATATTTCAAGATGGGAACAACCAAAAACTATTTGTGTTAGTTGCCAAAGTGGAAAAAGTTGTAAACTTCCATTTTCATTATCAATACAATTGCCAATTTTCCTTTAGATAAATTACATTGTGATTTATGGGGACCTGCCCCAATTCTTTCTTGCCAAGATTTTAAATATTATGTTGTCATTGTCGATGATTGTACTCGTTACACATGGATGTTTCCTTTAAAATGAAAATCTGATTTTTTTGAAGTTTTTCTTAAGTTCCAAAAACAAGTAGAAAATTCTTTTGAGCGCAAAATCAAGATTTTTCAAAATTAGTGGAGGTGAATTCACTTCCAAAGCCTTTGAAAGTCATTTTTCTAATCAGCATTTATCACCAATTCTCCTGTCCTCACACTCCTCAACAAAATGGAGTTGCCGAAAGGAAGCATCATCATATTATGGAGACTGGCTTAACACTTATGTTTCAAGCTCATATGCCAACTAAATATTGGGTTGATGCGTTTCTTACCGCGGTTTTTCTAATTAATCGCATGCCTTCATCTATTCTTAAAATGCACTTTCCATATTTTAAGATATTTAATCATGAACCTGACTATAGTATTTTGAGAATTTTCAGATGCAGGTGCTTTCCTTATCTTCGTGATCAAGGAAAAAATAAAATTGCCAAGAAATTGTATCTTTGCATCTTTATTGGTTATAGCTCTATTCACAAAGGTTATCGTTGCTTATGTCCTTTAACAAATAAAGTATATATTTCTCATCATGTAGTGTTTGATGAAAGTTGCGTTCATTTCTCTCCTTCTCTGAATGACAACACTCCAAAAGAATTGGAAGTTACTTTCTTTCCAGATAATATTGAACAGTTTCAGACTACTTACATTAAGAAAGAGCAGCCACCTAATGACCATCATGTTGAGAAAAGGCAGCAGACCACGCCTTTACCAAGTCCTTTAGCACGTGATCATGACGTAGCAAATGACAACATTGCTATCTTTATCCCTTCACAAGCTAAAAAAATCAATTCCTTCGATCATTCACGATGCTCCATCATACACATTTCCCATGCAAGCGCAATTGACAATACCCTATTGAACCCTACCACTGATCCCACCTCACCTCTTCTGCAATCTTTGAGCAATTCATTCCCTACCAATACAAATGATTATGTACATGATATAATAATGGGACCTCATCAACAGCTTGGGCATACAATCACTAGCTCCACTACCTCTTCAAGACTCAACGTCGATGCTCCTTCCAATCTCAACCATCATAAGCCTAATATTGATCCCTCAACTCATGCTCAATCTCCATCTTTATATTATGACCTCTCTGATTTAAATGAAAATTTAATTTTTGATTTATTTGGTGCAGGTGATACTTCACATCCTCAAGGTCACTCTATGATCACTCGTACCAAGCTATGGCAAAATCCTCAATTAGATCTAGACCTGGCTCAAGCAACAGGAAAAATTCAATCTAAACAACATAATCTTGTTCTTTTTGCCTGTAGTGATGTGAACATTCCAAAGTCATACAAAGTTGCTCAATAATTACCTCATTGGAAAGATGCCATGAACCAAGAAATTCAAGCACTCTACGATAATCATACTTGGCAATTAGTTCCCAAACCACATGATACTAATGTAATTGGGTCTAAATGGATATTCAGAATCAAATTCAAGAAAGATGGCACTATAGAACATTACAAGGCTCGGCTTGTCGATCAAGGTTGCTCTCAAATTGAAGTACTTGACTACAATGAAACTTACAGTCATGTAGTCAAAGCTACTACAATCCGAGTTATCTTAATCATTGCTACAACTTCTAATTGGAAATTGAGACAACTGGACGTCAAGAATGCCTTTCTTCATGGATACATTAAAGAAACCATTTACATGGAGCAACCTCACGGCTTCAAGGATTCAAAAAAGCCTGACTTTGTGTGCAAACTACATAAATCACTTTATGGGCTTAAACAAGCTGCTAGAGCATGGTTTAATAGATTGTCTCAATAACTGCTTCATCTTAGTTTTGTTTGTAGTACTGTTAATCCTTCTCTATTTATCTTATGTAATGATTATATGACTATACTAATGCTTATTTATGTGGATGATATTATACTCACAGGAACTAATAAGACATTTATTCAGCTCATCATCAACAGACTCGGCATGGAATTTGCTCTCAAAGACCTTGGGGAATTGCATTTCTTCCTAGGTATTGAAGTTCAAAGAAATCAACAAGGAATTACTCTCTCTCAAAGCCAATATGCCAAAGAACTTCTCCAACGAGCCAAATTACTTAACAGCTCCCATTATAAAACACCTATGGCTCTCAAGTCGCAAGTGACACCTAGAGATTTTGATATTATCAATGCCACTGAGTATCGCAGTTTAGTCTGTGCCCTATAATACTTAACTTACACTAGACCTAACATTGTTCAAGCAGTTAATAAAGTGTGTCAAACACTTCAAAATCCAACAATTGGAGACATGAAAGTAGTAAAACATATCCTTAGATATCTTAAAGGAACTCTTCACTTTGGTTTATCTTTTGCCAAACATAGTACTCTCTCTCTTTATGGTTTTTATGATGCAAAGTGGGTCGTTTGTCCCATAACGAGAGGAAGTACTACAGGCTATTGTATCTTCATAGGAGCTAACTGCATATCTTGGTGTTCAAAGAAGCAACCCATAGTATCGCGATCTAGTACAAAAGTCGAGTACCGTGCCTTAGCATCCACAACTGCAAAACTAGTTTGGAATCAACTTCTCCTTCGAGATATTGGCATTCATCTCCTTTAAGCTCCTCAACTTTTTTGTGACAACAAAAGTACTTTATATATGATGATCAACCCAGTCCTCCATGCGCGTTCCAAACATATTGAAATCGACTATCACTTCATTCGCGAAAAGGTTGTTGTCACTGCTTTAATCACTCACTACATTCCTTCCTCTCAACAAATAGTTGATGTCTTCACCAAACCACTAGTTGCTGCTCCTTTTGTGAATTTTCAAAACAAACTTGGAGTACGCTCTGTCGCTTCCTCCAGCTTGAGAAAGGGTGAAGAAGGTCAACAACAATCCACTAAAGCCGCTCCTCATCAATAGCTTGCACTTTCTATATACACACCAACAGTTCCCTCAATAAAGGCCATATATCTCTCTAAACTAACGTCTCCTTCCATCTGTAACAAATCTTCTCAAATATAGTAAGGAATACAACCATATCTCTTGGCTCTAGAATAGGCAATAATCTTTTATTTTCTTTCTCTATATATTCAACATGTACTTCTTGTACAAGACATTGGAATGAGAATTATTCTTTTCTTCTTTCTCACTATCATCATCCATTTTTTGGATCTAGATATCAAGAAAATTATGAAAGTTACTACCTTTCTCGAATCTCGGGAGGTTGAGGACGATCAAAATCTCAATTAGGTTTGAGAATAATTGAACTAAAATTTTTTTGCTAAAATCAATTTGGACTCAAATTGTTAGAAAAATTAATTATAAGGGCAAAATGATAATTTTTGCAAGTTTAGGGACTAAAACATATAGTTTTCTAAACTTTTTGCTCCTTAAAGCCAATCGATTTTGCATACAGCCAAATCATATCTACATAGAGCCGATCGGCTCTACACAAACCTGATTGGCTTATTTTTTGAATCTGACACCATTTTATGCATATTTTGACTTTAAAACATCAAAATTGACAAAAAGAAGATTCTAGAAAGTTTTTAATGATAATTATTGGAATTTTAAAAGATTTTATTTAATTTTTTTCTTTTTTATTAGATATTAATAACTGATAGAGGAAAATCTTCTTTTAAAAATTTAAAATCAAGGAGAGCTTATCTATTACCTTAGGGTTTTTTTTAAAATAAAACTCTACCTCTATAAATGCATCATTAAGTCCTAGGTATAGGATTAGATTAGATGGAGCTGCATCGATTATAGGCTACTATTACTGAAAATACTAAAAATGACTTGCATTCATTCAAGCAAAGAGTCCTTTTTGGTAACTATAGACCAAGTGACTAAGAAACAGCTTTAGATTAGGAAAGTTTTCTTCTTGAACAACATAAGATTTTTCAACCCTAGAAAATACTAGATTCTCATGCTATCTTTAAATCAACCGCCTCATTATCTATAGAGACTTGCAAATTAGCAATCTACGTTGACAATATGAGGGTTCCCCTAAATCTAACATCATCAACATCTATTTCCTCTTTACTAGTTCTTTTATTTTTATGATTCAAGAAACATGTTAATATTGATTTCAAATGCTTTATATGCCTTATGTGATCAAATCTAGGATTTTCAACAGTTTTATATGTTTCTGTATTATTTATGCATGTTGAGTTATGAATCCGATAACACGATCTGTATAATGTTTAATGCATTTCTCTTTTGATTTCTTAGATGTATGAGGGTTGTAATAGCTAGATTTCATATTTTTGCCCTTTATTTTTGTTTTACGCCAAATATTGATATTTGATTGCTTAATTAAAACTGGACAGATAGACATTAGGCTTAAAATTGGACCTGACATGAAAGTTATAGTCTATTAGGTTAAAGGATGGTAAAACGAGCTTTAAACTAAAATCCATGTAGACTTGGTGGATTTTTTCATATTTTAATTAATTAAATGGGTCATATTAGAATAAGAATCTCTAATTCAGCCTTAGCATTACAAGTAGTCCATTTAGATTTAAAGATTAGAAATTAAGTGCATAAATTCGAATTTGTAACTGATATAAACCTTTTTAGAATTTAAAATGGTAAAACCTAATATTTATTAAAATAACATAATGTATTTATGACATTTAATTATTACATATATCAACATAATTTCATATTATTTTTAAATATATTTTATTCTCAATTAAAATCTTAAGAAAAATTCTCTAGGAATTCTCAACATTTTAAGAACTATTACTCTATAAACTCCTTAGACATTAAGTAAAATAATTAGCTTTAATATAAATGTACTAAGTAAAAGAAATTATTAAAAAGTAATTAAAGAAATTTAAGTTGGAAAGTAAATTTTTTCTATAGATATTAGTCCAATTTGAGACCAAAAGTTTTATAAGTCCAATGATCAGAAATTTTAGTTGAAATTAGTTAAGAAAAAGAAAAAATGAATTTGGTCTAAGAAAATCCTGAAAATCACTTTAAATGGAGTAAATATAGTCTATGCCAGTTTTTCACCTGAACCTTAAGCCTTAACTCGCATGACCTTAGGCTGAGCTTAGGCTAAGCTCAGGCTAAGCTCGCGCAAGCATAAGGTCTAGCTGGTTATCTTTAATTACATGGCATTCATCTCGTGGCTCCTAAAAATTGGAACTAATCCCACCCCATTCAATTAGAAAATGACTTAATTCAGGTCATCTAAAGTTGTTTCTCTTTTTTAGGAGATCTTTGGGCTAATTTTAGAAAGAGACTTAAAAGAAAGAAAGAGAAAAAGAGAAAAAAAAAAAAGAAGACTTTGTTAAATTTTAGAACCTAAAAAGAAAAACAATATAAAGTGAAAAAAAAAGGTAAAAACATATCTTATTCTCACAATTTTTAGTAACTAAAGAGTAATTATTAGACCCATTTCATTCTTTTTCTTCTTCTTCTTCTTCTTTCAATTTCTCTTTTTTATTTATTAAAAGTGATTGTTGCTATTTATGTTAGCTACAATCTAAGGCAGTGTACCTATCGATGCAATCTAGCACTAATGGCGAGTATCAATGTCGTATTTCTCGGAAAAGTGAAAGCCTAGAGTTACTCCTTTGTTCTTTGTTATATTAACCTAAAATGAATGATGAATAATTTCTAAACTAACTAATAGCTACAAGCTAAGTTCTAAGGGAGATGCAGGAGTAATTGATAAATAAAATAACCAAGATAGGAAAGCAAACCCAAAGGGAACCTAAACTAGTTGGCAATCAAACAAAAGATAAAGGATTGGTGAGTCTAATTATGCTACCTGTGGACGAATTCTTAACCGAATTCGGTTTCTCTCTAGATAATCGAATTTGGTTTCTCTCTCGAGATAACCGAATTCCTAAACCTAATAACCTAAAGTTGAAATCTCTTCCTAACGATTGATTCTTAAATTAGCATTAAGCTTTAATCCGCCTCTATTAAGCTCTATTAATTCTTAATCCGACTAGTTAATTATCCTTATCTCTAAGCGATTATTAACCAGTTCTTGCTATTCAAAATTCCAATTGCTAAATGGACTTCTCAATCACACAAAGCAATCTAAACACACAATTCACAACGTCTTATGAATAATGCATTATCTTATTAATACTGAAAGCAAGAAGAATACAAAACTAACCCAAACAATCCAACAATATAATACTAAGCCAACATAGTAAAGAAATCCCAATAGATTTAATCAATCTAGCTAATCATGTTCATTATCAAAATCCACAAGAATTCAATTACAACAATGAGTAAAGGTAGAGAAACCCGATTACACCCTTGGATGAGAGTAAACAGCCCCAATTCCTCTTGCTCGAATTGAATTGATTCCTGTTCCTCTTGCTCGATTTGAAAACCAATCAACGAACCTCACCCAATCTTCAATCTTTGAAGGGAATCCGATTGAAACCTTGATCCAAGTCTCATTTTCCCTTGGTTCCAGCTCAGAAAACCCTTAGAGAGAGAAATATTAGGGTTTAGGACTTTCTCTCCCATTTTTTTTCTTTCTTTCCTCTCTTCTTTCTAATAATTAATTCCCCCTATCGCCGCCAACACGGCCGTGTTCATTCCCGTGTTCCCAACACGGGCTTGTGTTTATGCCCGTGTTACTCTCTGTGGTCGTGCTCCCTAAAAACTTCTTTTTCTTTGATGTTTGATGCACCCAACACGGCCATATTGGTGCCAGTGTTGGGAACACAACCAGTGTTGAAACCAACACGGCCATGTTCAGCTTCCTCATGCGCATACTTAGCTTGTTTCGGCAGCTTTGACGTCCAATTATGCTCCAATTCTTCCCTTTATCATTCTTTGACTTCTTTTGAACCTAATGCATACAAACAAACGCATAGGGTGAGTGTTGGGACCAATTCACATCCAAATGTCCATAAAATCAATCTTAAAACCCCATTTAGATGTGTGTATTTTACGCACATCAAAAAGAAGCAATCACTCGAGGGCCTAAGTTAATTTTGTTTCATTTTTATGTTTAAAGTGTTGTTTATTATTTATTAATTTATGTTGATTTGGATTTTGGTGATTTGAATATTTGGATAATCTAAATCTTTGATTTTTTAGGTTTTAGAAATTGAACCCGCTCGATTTTAACTTGTATCTTTCGAGCTCAACTCATCCTTGTGTTAAACTTTGTTGTTTGGATTTAAAATGATACTGTTTTAATTTTTTTTTTTAGTTCTATGCTTCTAGACTCGCCTAAGTCCATCCTATACTCGTGCGAGCTCAAGTGTCGTTTGCCCATTTCAACATCATTTAAAGTAAAACACAATCGTTTTGGTATTTTTTTTAGATAAGTAAGTCTATCTGTACTTGTAGAGTTCAAATGTTGTTCAACTAGTTTAATTTTTCATTTTTGCATAAATGTTGTTGTTTTTGTATTATTTGGGTTTCTAAGCTATTGAGCTCGTGCAAGTTTACCAAATACTCGCACGAGTCTAGTTCCATTTTAGTGCCTTGTTGCATTTGAGTCAAAACAGTGTCGTGTCGCTTCTGGTTCAAGCCTAAACTCGTGCAAGTTCACCCTTGACTTGCGCAAGTTCACCTCAAGGAAGACCTGATTTCTTTAATTTTTGCTTTAATTTTCCTAACTTTATGATTAACATGTATATTTGTTGAATAAATTTTTTGCTTTTTTATTTATGTATGTTTTAGTGTTATTTTAAGTTAACATTGTCCTTTAATTTTAATTCCTCCATAGCTTGCTTATTTAATTGCAATTCTTATTATGATTTTCTTTTTATAAATTTCTAGATTAGAGACCCTAAGTGGCCTCTTTGGACCCTAGTTAGATTGTTTATTATTTACTTGCTTTCATGCCCCAAGGCCATTGCTTGTAATTAATTTTCCTAATTGCTCCATTATCTTAAATCCTTTTCTAGTTTTTTACTCCTTTCTCTTTCTATGTATTGAGACAAGCATAACCAACAGTAAGTAGTTTTATCCTTATTATGACACTTGTAACATCCTTACTTGTCTTTGTAATTAGGGCTACATCATGCATTTGTATATATACTAAAGTTATACCTCAGCTGCATTTTATCACAGCTGAGATTTGTCCAGTACACAACTTATCTTTATATTCTTCCCTTGTTATGAGAGCCCTCATGGCTAACGCCGGCAATAAAACAGCCACCACATGAAAGAACCAATCCAAGGAGGACTTCTCAACATCAAAAACTACAAATGTGACAATCCAGAGCATCATTAAAGCTGCCAGTAACTCAGGTAACCCTCTCGGGTCCTATTGCACTGTGAAGTTGAATCATGACAACTACTTGTTGTGGAATAACATGGTTCTTCCTGTTATTAAAGGAAATAAGATAGAAGGCTTTATCACTAGTGGCAGACCTTGTCCACCTAAGTTTATTAAAGTTGCAGTAGACAATACAACAGATGTGAATCTTATCATAAACTTAGACTATGAAGAATGAGTTGCTCAAAATCAAATACTCCTTGGATGACTCTACGAGTCTATAGATCTTAAAGTAGCTGTTGAAGTCATGGGAAGTGCAACTTCTAAGGAGCTGTAGGACTCCATCAAGGAGCTCTTTAGAATGAAAACCAGATCTAATATAATCTATATTATAAACGAGAGTTCAATAAGATATAAAAGGGCAACCTTAATGTGGCTGACTACTTCAAAAATATAAAGAAACTTGTTGACAATGTGGCTCTGTCAGGGCATCCTATAAGCATTAAAGATCATGTTTCACAAGTGATATCTGGATTACACTCATTTGAGTATAATCCAATGGTCCGTCAGATCACAGAAAGAGAAAATATAAGCTGGATAGAACTTTAATCCAAGCTCTTTAGATATGACAAAAGGTCGAGACAACTTAATGCTAGAATAACCTCAATTAATCTAAGGCAACAAATAGCCACCTATGCTAGCACTAGAGGTGGAGGAAATCAAAGCTATGGAAATAGGAATCAACAACAATCTCAATCTCACGGAAGGAACTATAACATCAATAATAACAATGCTGGAAATAGAGGTGGTAGAACCAACATCAGAGGTGGAAGAGCAAACAGAGACAAAAGCAGGAATAATAATAGCGGACCAATTTGTCAAGTTTGTGGCAAAATTGGTCACATTATTGCATATTTCTATTACAAGTATGATAACAATTACATGGGAGCACCTCCTCAATCTGCTAAGCCCATTCAATAACAATAATTTACTTATATGGAAACACAACAAGTGATCAATGATCCTGCTTGGTATATGGATTTAGGAGCCAACAACCATGTTACTAATGATGAAGGTAATCTAGACAACAACGAAGACTACACTAGCCATTTTATAGTTGGAAATGGAGAAAGATTGAAAATCGATCATGTTAGCAACACTGCTACACCAACCTTAAATAACAATAAAACTCTTATAATGAAAAAAAATTCTCCATGTTCCTAAAATTGAAAAGAATTTAATAATTATCTTTCAATTAATCGACTGCAACGACATTAATGTTTCTTTTGATGTTAGTGGTTGTGATGTGAAGGAAAAAACAACATCTCAGGTCCTACTGCAAGGGAGGCTTAAAGATGGTCTGTACCAACTAGCACCCACACCTTCTTTCAAAAACAAGTCCCTCAAGCATCAAGCTCATTTTTTCAGAATCCACCTTACGAATTCCCAACCATGTTCTTAGTTCTAGAAGAGTCAAGTCTAGTGACAAGTCAAAGTTTGTTTGTTCTCAAGAAAGGGTTTGGCATATTCGTCTAGGTCATCCCTTAAATAAGATTCTAGCTAGAGTTCTAATGTCTTCTGAGCAAAAATTTACTATCAAGGAAAACACTAGTTTCTGCCATACTTGCCAGTATGGTAAATCTCACCTTCTTCCCTTTAATATCTCATAATCACATGCCATGAATCCTCTAGAACTCATCTTTACTGATTTATAAGGACCATCACCTATAGCCTCATCATCTTGATACAAATACTACATCCTCTTTCTTGATGACTACACACGATACACTTAGCTCTACCTTTTAAAACTAAAATTGGATGCTATTAATGCTTTTATTCAATTCAAAACCTTCATTGAAAAGCAACTAGACAAATAAATTAGAAAACATCCAATTTGACATTGATGGTGAATATACTAGCTTTACCACTTTTCTCCAAGAACATGGCATTCAATATAGATACTCATGTCCCTTTACCTCAGCTCAGAATGTGAGAGCTGGAAGAAAACGCAGACACTTGGTGGAATGCCTCTAAAAGAATTGGATAAAAGCATTTCAGACAGATATGTTTCTCATTAATAAACTGCCCACTCGCATTCTGGAACATCTATCTCCAATTCAAAAACTCCATAGGAAAACTCCCAACTACTTGTCCCTAAAAACCTTTGGTTGTGCTTGTTTTCCATTCCTCAGACCTTACAAAGACCACAAATTCCAATTTCACTCCACCAAATGTGTCTTTCGAGGCTATAGTGAGTCTTACAAAGGCTACAAATGCATTAGTTCAACAAGAAGGATTTACATATCAAGACATGTGATTTTCAATAAACAAAAGTACTTTTTCAAATTAGGTTTCCTCAACACTAGTACTCTAAGAACTCAAACTATTGTCTCACCTCTAAATTGGTTAGTTATTCCTTAAAGTCAATTTATCCAACCAAGACCTATTACAACTATAACAGCGGGTATAGAACTCCAAGCATCTCATGCAGTTTCATCAACTCAGTCTCTTACCTCTTTCACACAATAATTAAATCAAGCTTAATCTCCTTTGCATCTGATGTTTGAAGGGGAAATATGAACTCACATAGTAGATCCAACAGTTCAAGCATAATAATGGTTCTGATTCTAATGGTAATACTAATGGTTCTTATCAAGGTCAGTAAGGTATTGAAGCATCCAATAGAATTATGGGTGATGAAGTTGCAAAATAATAAGCTGACAATGCTAGTGACCACCAAAATACTGGACATTAGATGACCATAAGAGCTAAAGTTGGTGTTCATAAACCTATAAAAATTTTCCTCATATAGTGAGTGAACCAATGTCCATTAATGAAGCTCTAGTCTCTAAACACTGGAGAGCTATTATGCAGGAGGAACTTGATGCCCTTAAGAGGAACAACACATGCATCTTAGTCCTACAACAACCAACTCAGAATGTTGTTGGTAATAAATGGGTATTCAGAGTGAAAAACAACATAGATGGTACCTTTTAGAGATGCAAAGCTAGGTTAGTGGCTAAAGGTTTCATCAAACTCCTGGTATAGACTTCAGTGAAACCTTCACTCCAGTAGTTAAAGCCTCAACTGTTAGAGTGATTCTTACCTTAGCTATCTCAAGAAGCTGGACTATAAGGCAGCTTGATATAAATAAGCTTTCCTAAATGGAAGCATTGAGGAAGTTGTCTATATGTACTAACCTGAAGGTATTGAAGACAAAAGCAAGCCAAACCATGTTTGCAAACTCAACAAGGCCCTATATGGACCAAAATCGGCTCCAAGGGCATGCTTTGAAAAATTAAGGACAACTCTTCTCAATTGGAAATTTAAAAAGTCTAAGTCATATACCTCTTTATTATACTATTATGATAAGATGCAAATCATACTGGTGTTGATCTATGTGGATGACATGATTATTACTAGAAATGACTCTAAGTCCCTATAAGAATTCATTGACAAATTGAACGTGATGTTTGCCTTAAAGGATCTCAGTGATCTCCATCTGCTATTGGGCATTGAAGTTGTCAAAGATGATACTGGCATATACTTGACACAAACCAAGTATATAGAAGACATATTGAGAAGGACTGATATGCATAATGCAAAACCTCTAACTACTCCAGCTATGATTAGTAAGAAGTTGACAGCAAATGATGGTGAGCCTATGCAAAATCCCTCTTTATATAGAAGTGTTATAGGAGCTCTACAGTATACAACTCATACAAGACCAAATCTCACATAGTAAACAAACTAAGCCAATTCCTATAAAAAAATATCTTACTGATAAACACTGGCAAGCCTTGAAAAGATATCTAAGATATCTAAAGGCAACAAAAGACATGGGATTACACATAAAACCTTATGATAGACTTGTTATCTCTAGATACTCAGATGCAGATTGGGCTTGCTCCTTAGAAGATAGAAGATCAATTGTTGGTATATGTGTTTACATTAGTGACACACTTGTTTTATGGAGCTCCAAGAAGTAGCCTGTGGTTTCAAGATCAAGCACAGAGTTAGAGTACAGAGCCTTGGCTGAAATGGCATGTGAAATAACTTGGCTTGAATCATTACTAAAAGAATTATCATTTCCTTTGCTTGACACATCAATAACTTGGTATGATAACATTAGTGCTAGTGCACTTGCAAGCAATCCTATGTTTCACTCGAGAATAAAACATATTGAGGTTGACATTCATTTTGTTCGAGAAAAAATGTTAGAGAAGAAACTTGAAGTCAGATATGTGCCTTCCTAAGATCAAATAGTTGATTGCCTAACAAAATCCCTTTCTCATACTCAATTCCAGATTATGAGAGCCAAACTTGGAGTGGTGAACAGACCTCTACCACTGCCAAGTTTGAGGAGGAATATTGAGACAAGCATAACTAACGGCAAGTAGTTTTTTCCCTTATGTAAATGAGTTGACAACTCATATCCCTTTATCCTCATTAAGAAACTTGTAACATCCTTACTTGTCTTTATTATTAGGGCTGCATCATGTGTTTTTATATATACTAAAGTTATACATCAACTGCATTTTGTCATAGCTGGGATTTTTCTAGCACATAACTTATCTTTATATTCTTCTCTTTATGTATGTTTATTTTATTGCATTAGGTTTCACCTCACATATTTAAGGGACTAAAAGCAATCTAGGATCTTATAAATGACTTGCTCATATGTTTGTAATCAAAATGGATGAAGCTTACTAATGTAAGCTTCTCGCGCCTTACATTTGTATTCACATTAAAATGATAAGATTAAAAGAATTCAACATCTAAATTTGATTTGGTCACCTTTGCATATGAAAATAAAACCTAAGGTACCAAAGTACCTCCCACTAGGACTAGTTTTAGGTACCAATGTACCTCCTTCTAAGGCTAGTTAACATATAAATATACCTTTTTCCTATGTTAGAATTGCTTTGCTCAACTTACATGTTAAAAAAGATATAAAAAAGGGTATGTGTTTAAAATAAGAAAAAAGGACTAGGTTAAGGTGATTTTATTAAGCTAGGCAAAGACTCGTTTACTCTAATGGAGGCTAAGCTCAAACTTAGGTGAATGGGGGCACTTCACAACCTTCCCTATTCATATCTAATTTTTTGAACCTAGAATCTCTGTTAGAGATGAAGAATCTTAGGCTCTTCACAAGGGATAAAAAGTCGTCATCCTTATCCTCATGACTTGTCTCGATATTTCAGGTTATGACTCCAGTTTTTCAATCGTCCATCCTCCGCCGGATCTCGCCGGAAAAACCCAAAAACGCCGGCTGCCACCATTTTCTCTCTCCACCGGATCTTCCGTCTCCGGCCACCACAGGCGTTGCCGCTGCTGCCAAAAGAGAGCCCTTGCCGAGAGGAGCCGATCGCCACTCGACTCGACCGCCAACACCGGAACGCCGGAACGGCCTCGGAAGCCGCTCTCTACGCGATTGCCAGACGCTGCTTCTCCGCCGCCGGCTTCACGCTAACCCGACGGCCGACTGGCCGCCACCGACGACGCACATCGCCGCCTTCCTCCTCTTCTTCTTCGGCCATCACCCTCTCTCTCTCTCTCTCCCGATCTACTTTCTCTCTCCCCGATTTTCTTTCCTTTCAATATCGACATTAGGCCCCCGAACTTTTTCTTATTGCAATTTGGTCCCTCAACTTTCTTTTTAGCCTTTCAATTAAGCCCTTAACTATTTAATTTGGGCCAAATCCGAATTATTGAAAATACACAATTACAAAAATACCCCTGACCGATATATTTATTTACAAAAATACCAAGCTCACAAATTTCCATTAAAACCCCATAAAAATAACATTATACTTTCAATCCTTATTCCAAAATAAATTTCCAATTTAGTCCTAACACACAATTAAATTAAATAATCGATTTCCAACTTAAAATTTAATACTACTAATCAATTATAATACCAATTTTTCCAAAATTCTTTTATAAACATCCTTTACAATTCTACCATAATTTTTCAATATATAATTTTACTTATATAAATATGCATTTGGAAAAAAAATTTGAATAACCAAAATATAATCATTTCAAATTAAACCCAATAATAATGAAGCTAAAATTAACTTAAATAAAAACTCATTATTAAATATATAAAAATTCCGGGTGTTACATTCTCCCCCCCTTAAAAAAAAATTTGACCTCGAATTTTAAAAGAAAAGGGGCTACATTCTAAGACTGAAACTAATTAGGAACCTCTCTGACTAAAATCCAAAAGCGTCCTTTATTATCTAACATGGGGCCTACAGCTCCACAAACTTACTCTCTCAGCAACTCAACTCGTCATCCAGAGAATTCTCAAGCTAACACTATTTACTTTGAAAATTTTACTTATTTATTTACTTTATAATCATCACTGATAAAAGCTTTATTATCTTGGAAAAATACTTTTATAAAATCGTAAAATCTCTAGTCATTTTTCTTTATATAAAATTCTACAATATCGCGCGCCAGGGTGATGATGCCCCCTATCACCAAGGGTTGCAATGCACGATGTATGATGCATGTCCTAAAATGAATTTATGCATGCCTAACAGTGAAATGCCATAATGCATTCTTACGGGATCAAGCAATATTGAATTTTAAAACACTTGTTCTACTTAGAAAAATAAATAATGTTCGCTTAAGTTTCTCCGGATTCGAAAGGCCTCGAAAATACTCCCGCCACCTTTCTTAAGCTTCTTACAACCACAAACTCAACCATAAAGCTCTGATATCTACTCGACTTCCCAGGCACTAACTTCGGCGCTACTCAATAAGACGATGCCTGATGCGATGACGAGGCAGTCCATGACACGACTGCAACCACGCTCTACACTAAAACTGATCATGCGGTGCCCACCGTCAAACCACAATCAAAGCTTCTAAAGGCGGATCGCACTAATCACTTGAAGAAACGTACGAGTCTATCGCGGCCGGATCCTCCCATCGCTACAACACATTCTCATGACAAAGACCAAAGACAAGCTTACAAGAAAGGAAAGACCGACTCTCTAACGATTGAAGGCCGAGACACCGGAGTCAATGAAAACAACAAGACGGACATGATCCTAACTCCGCGGTGCCAAGAAAAATCTTAACTTAGGTCGAAGGAAATCTAAACCTAAGCTCGATACCAACTTTGTCACGACCCCACCTTGGGCCCGTGGCCCAGACTAGGGAATGGGTAGGCTTAAGGCCACCGAAACCCGTAGTAAGCCCCGACACTCACCGGATTTAAACAAATCTCATCTCAAATAATATTATTAAAGCCACAATTTATCTTAATAGTTACACTTTACAAAATTACTTCGGTCTACCAGAAAAATTAGGCGAGACCCGAAGCTCAGAAAATTTACAACTGATACATCTACTATTACTACTGCGGAGAATCTAAGATTTACCAATTTACATACCAAATCAAATACATCACCCGATGATGAAGGAGTCGGATTCTTGAATAAGAGTCGCGAGAGGACTAATACCACGAATCTAAAAATAAGAAAATGAGACTGTCCGGTCTCCAAGAGTGAGTTAAAATCAAATAATCCGGGGACTATTGCTTCTTCTAAAAAAAAACATAGATTATTCAAATCGATATCAAACCATACTATAATCATACCCTACTATTTCCTTCACATAAAATATTAATCATTCGAATCAAAATATCAACCATGCACGTAAATACAATCCATATTATAATCATACCTAAAAATTAATAAATAAATAAATAAAAATATATTTTTACTTTTACGGGACGAGTGGCTCGGTAGAACCCTAAACCCCAAAATCTAGTAGCCATTCGGCTCTCTTAATCCAATAAGACTGGCGCCCCCGAGAGCAATGCTCGACCGGGGACCTTACCTCCGGTCACTTAAGTATCCAAATAAGAAATCTAGTAGCCATTCGGCTCTCTTAATCCAATAAGATCGGGCGCCCCCGAGAGCAATGCTCGACCAGGGACCTTACCTCCACCGGTCACTTAAGTATCCAAATAAGCCGCCCCCGAGAGCAATGCTCGACCAGGGACCTTACCTCCGACGAATTTACACAAATCAGCCCGGAGAGCCATGCTCGACTGGTGGCAAACCCATAACAATCTGATTACATGTCCATGATCATTACCGGTGCGCACGCGGTCCTGATGTAACCCATCAGGCGACATGTTCTACAAGCCACGTTTCCCAAATCGCAATTACCACATTTAATAAATATCATTGTCTAATGAAATCATTCGACACATATCGAAATAAAGATTAAAAATTTAGGATAAGGCAACGTGCAATTCGTGTCGACAGAATAATAATATCTGTATTATTATAACGTTACTAATAATAATATTTATATTATTTTCAATAATTAATAATCAAGTAAAATTATTTATGTTGTGATACTAATAACCATATTATGCATAAACTTCCAAAATATCATATTAAAATCAGACTTAGCAATAGTACAATGATTAAATGACTTTAACTCACACGATTGGGCGACCTCCTAGCTCTGCTCCAGTGCCTCGATTGGAGCGAGCCGAACAAACGGACAATCTAGTCACGGAAAACAATTTATCAAAACGCTGAGACAATCGATCATTAATCCTAGGTCTAGACTCCTAGGACTGACTGTCTAAGAATCTCGACTCGGGAGAATTCTACCGAAAATCCGGCAGAACCTCCCCTACAACACGAACATTACCCCCCGTAAAAACGGGTCCAGGACCTGCCAAAAGAACACTTCAAATATCCAACAATTCAAACAATAGGAGTCGGGTCCCCAAACTTCACTATTTCCCGACTCCGCCACACATCACAAAAACACAACTATGGCAGGCAAACTGACAATTATTTATGACTCACAAAAATCATCAAATACTCAATATAATCCAATAGACACAATTAAACCAAGAATTCCAAAATCAACAGGCCAAAGATAATTACCGAGACGCTCGATCGCTCGGTCGACTCGCCTCCAGCCGCCGGAGTCCGATCGACGATCCGAACACACCATCGGACTCACAACGACGCGCTGATGATGATCCCCGCTTTCAATTTTTCGATCTGACACCCGATCATCCGGAGAAATTTGCGGACGATCTCGACCGTCGATTTGCAAACGAAGTCCGATCGCCACGAAACCAGTGCCATCGCGAAGCTTGAGCTGAGGAGAGTCGGGATACGTCCTCCGATCGTCCATCCTCCGCCGGATCTCGCCGGAAAAACCCAAAAACGCCGGGCTGCCACCATTTTCTCTCTCCACCGGATCTTCCGTCTCCCGGCCACCACAAAGAGAGCCCTTGCCGAGAGGAGCCGATCGCCACTCGACTCGCCAACACCCGAACGGCCCTCCGGGCCTCCCACGCGTGATTTTGCCGCCAGACGTTCTTCGCCGCATGCTCGCCCCACGCTAACCGGCCTCCGACGGCCAACCCGCGCACTTCCGAAGCCGCCACCGACGACGCACATCGCCGCCTTCCTCCTCTTCTTCTTCGGACATCACCCTCTCTCTCTCTCCCGATCTACTTTCTCTCTCCCCGATTTTCTTTCCTTTCAATATCGACATTAGGCCCTCGAACTTTTTCTTATTGCAATTTGGTCCCTCAACTTTCTTTTTAGCCTTTCAATTAAGCCCTTAACTATTTAATTTGGGCCAAATCCGAATTATTGAAAATACACAATTACAAAAATACCCCTGACCGACATATTTATTTATAAAAATACCAAGCTCACAAATTTCCATTAAAAGCCCATAAAAATAACATTATACTTTCAATCCTTATTCCAAAATAAATTTCCAATTTAGTCCTAATACACAATTAAATTAAATAATCAATTTCCAACTTAAAATTTAATACTACTAATCAATTATAATACCAATTTTCCCAAAATTCTTTTATAAACATCCTTTACAATTCTACCATAATTTTCCAATATATAATTTTACTTATATAAATATGCATTTGGAAAAAAAATTTGAATAACCAAAATATAATCATTTCAAATTAAACCCAATAATAATGAAGCTAAAATTAACTTAAATAAAAACTCATTATTAAATATATAAAAATTTCGGGTGTTACAATTACTTTCTTCACAGAAAATATTAATCATTCGAATCAATATATCAACCATGCACGTAAATACAATCCATATTATAATCATACCATAATAAATAAATAAATGAATAAATAAAAATATATTTTTACTTTTACGGGACGAGTGGCTCGGTGAGAACCCTAACCCCAAATTCTAACGACCATTTTGGCTCTCTTAATCCAATAAGATCATGCCCCCGAGAGCAATGCTCGACCAGGGACCTTACTTTCAAAGATGGTCACTTAAGTATCCAAATAAGCTTGCCCCGAGAGCAATGCTCGACCAGGACCTTACCTCCCATGAATTTACACAAATCAGCCCAGAAAGCCATGCTCGACCAGGGCAAACCCATAAAAATCTTATTACATGTCCATGATCATTACCGGTGCGCACGCGGTCCTGATGTAACCCATCAGGTGGCATGTTCTACGAAAGCCACATTTCCCAAAATGCAATCATCACATTTAATAAATATCATTGTTTAATGAAATCATTCAACACATATCGAAATAAAGATTAAAAATTTAGGATAAGGCTACGTGCAATTCGTGTCGACAGAATAATAATATATGTATTATTATAACATTACTAATAATAATATTTATATTATTTTCAATAATTAATAGTCCAGTGAAATTATTTACGTTGCGATACTAATAACCATATTATGCATAAACTTTCAAAATAGCATATTAAATCAGACTTAGCAATAGTGCAATGATTAAATGACTTTAACTCACTGGTTTAGGGCGACCTCCTAGCTCTGCTCCGGTGCCTCGGTTGGAGCGAGCCGAACAAACGGACAATCTAGTCATAGAAAACAATTTATCAAAATGCTGAAACAATCAATCATTAATCCTAGGTCTAGACTCCTAGGACTGACTGCCTAAGAATCTCGACTCAGGAGAATTCTACCGAAAATCCGGCAGAACCTCCCCTACAACACGAACATTACCCCCCGTAAAAACGGGTCCAGGACCTGCCAGAAAAACACTCCAAATATCCAACAATTTAAACAACGGGAGTCGGGTCCCCAAACTTCACTATTTCCCGAATTCGCCACACAGCACAAAATACGAGGCAGGCAAATTGACAGACAATTATTTTTGACTCACAATATCATCAAATAATCAATATAACCCAATAGACACAAATTTAAAATCAAAGGATTTCCAAGATCAACGGCCAGAGAAAATTACCGAGACGCTTGGTCGACTCGCCTCCGGCCGCCGGAGTCCGATCGACGATCTGGACACACCATCGGACTCACAACGACGCACTGACGATGATCCCCACTTCTGATTTTTCGATCTGACACTCGATCATCCGGAGAAATTTGCGGACGATCACGCACGTCGATTTGCAAACGTAGCCCGATCGCCACGAAACTGGTCCCAATGCGAAGCTTGAGCTGATGAGTGTCGGGATACGTCCTCCGATCGTCCATCCTCCGCCGGAGCTCGCCAGAAAAACTGAAAAACGCGGATGCCCCCTACTTTCTCTCTCCACCGGATCTTCCGTCTCCGGCCACCACAGGCGTTGCTGCTACTGCCAAAAGAGAGCCCTTGCCGAGAGGAGCCGATCGCCACTCGACTCGGCCGCCAACACCGTCGGAAATGGCCGGAACGGCCTCCCGCCCCTACGCGCGATTCCATTGCCGAACTGTTTCTCCGGCCACCACCACGACGCACGCCGCCGCCTTCCTCTTCTTCTTCTTCGGCCATCACCCTCTCTCTCTCTCTCCCGATCTACTTTCTCTCTCCCCGATCCCATTCCTTTCAATATCGATATTAGGCCCCCGAACTTTTTCTTATTATAATTTGGTCCCTCAACTTTCTTAATTACTTACAATTTCATCCTGCAGAATTCCAAATTAACCCCTAAACTTTCCTTTATCCTTTCAATTAAGCCCTTAACTAATTAATTTGGGCCAAAACCGAATTATTGAAAATACACAATTATAAAAATATCCCTGACCGACATATTTATTTACGAAAATACCAAACTCACAAATTTTCATTAAACCCTCACAAAAATAAAATTATACTTTTAATCCTTATTCCAAAATAATCCTCCAATTAAATCCTATACACAATTAAATTAAATAATCAATTTCCAACTCAAAATTTAATACTACTAATCAATTATAATACCAATTTTCTCCAAAATTCTTTTATAAACATCCCTCACAATTTCTATCATAATTTTCCAATATATAATTTTATTTATATATATATACATTTGGAAAAATTTTTAATAACCAAATAAAAATATAAATTATTCCTCAAATAATTTATTTAATTAACTCCTTAAAAATCAAACTAATTGGATATGGAAAATAACTCATTTGTTTGTCTAACATAAAAATTCAAAATTTATATTTAAATCATTCCAATTAAACCGAATAAAAATTAAGCTAAAATTAACTTAAATAAAACTCATTATTAAATATATAAAAATTCCGGTTCTTACACCTGAGGTGCATGAATTCAAACAAAAATAATTGATATTATTGTATTTACTTTAAATTAATTTTTATTATAATAATATATTGTTGCAGGTTGAATGGACCATTTAAAAAATTACTAGGCTGCAAGTTGAAAAATCTGTCTTATTCGCAATATTGAATTCAAAAAAATATAAAAATAGAAAAACAATTCAGAAGTTGCTTATATTGATAAGAAGGTAATTATTCAATTACTTAAATCATAATTTCTTTTTTAAAAAATATAATATGTAATTTAATTATTTTTTAAAGATATTAAATTCACATGCAAGGCAATGATCAAGAAAGTTGATGTTTCAATCCGATGGTGGTATAAGACAATATCCCAAATGTAAAAGCAGTATCCAAAATTACAGAAATCAAGTCTGGTGCAATAGCTATGGACCATTTAAAAAATCTTCTGAACTTATTGGTATATTCTACTAATAATTTTATTATTTAAACGTTCATCAAATGTAATAATAAAATATTAATATATTAAATATTTTATTAATACAAATTGAATGATATATTGAAAATAATACAGACTTTAAAATATTTCTTATTTTTGGTCGTTTATGACACATTATTTAATCGAATTGCTAGCACATGGCTCTAAGGATAAGTTTTCGCTTCCACCACTAATGACAATGATCTTTGGTCGACAAAACTGTTTGAAATTTTGCTTGATTCCCAGATTCATAATCCTTATAATTTGTCATTTAAAGTGATTTATATTCTTAAAGATGGTGATTCTTCACCTTTAGCTATATCGTCTCGAGTCGCAACTATTCTTAAGAGCTTGATGTTTCTTCAGATACCATAAACTCTACGTCCTAGAATGTTCTCAGTAATCTATAATGATGATTTGGTAGTTGATTAATTTCTTGACGAAATTCCATTAAAAAAATTGTGCACTAGGTAATCAAATTAACTAATACATCATATTATTAATTATATATCATATTTGTTCTAATTATTATATGTTATTTCTAAATATTATAGGTCAACTAAATTAAATAGAATTTTTAATATTTTTTAAATATTAATTTTAAAGTATACTCAAATAGTTAGTTCCAATTTTATATATAGAGAATATATACTTTTAAAATATTAACGTTTATTCATTATGCTACAAACTTTTTGATGCAAAAGCTGGAGTTAGTTTGTCGAACAGGCAAGATGGCAACTTCTTTCAAATATTTAACTTAATTATTTAATAATTTGCTCTAAGATAATGCTTAATTTTGGAAAAATAATACATACTTTGTCTTTATAATATTATAACTTTACAATCCTTATATTTATCATCATCCTTATTTCTTAACCCATAGTTTTAAGTTTTATTCTTAAACTGCGAAACAATGATGCCATAACCAAAGACAATAAACAGGTTTTAGCAGCACTACAATCAATACGGAGTAAAAAATATTTTCCAACTAAATCATCTTCAAATTTTGTAATACATAAAATAATTGATAAAAGTTTTTTTTTAATAGTAGAATATTTAGATTGAGTTTCATTCCATGCTCTAGAGTGGAATCTGACCAAGGACTCTGTATTTTGACTAGGTAACTTTTGTTTAAGAATACCCCCAAAACCTAAATCAGAGGCATCTGTTTCAACTATAAGAAAGGCATATGGATGAGGAATAGACAGACAGGGTAAATGATGAACTTTTTGTTTGATGGTTTGTACAACACGAGTATGTTCTTGTATCCAGGGTTTTGGATTTTTCTTAAGACGATTGAATAAAGGCTTACAGAGAATTCTAATATCCTTGAAAAAATCAGACACATAATTAAGACATCCCAAAAATCTTTGCAGTTGATTTTTGTCTTTAATTTAATCTGAAAATTTAGAAGTAAATTCTAAAACTCTTGAAATTGGTAAAACATTATTTTCAAAAATTTCGTGTCCAAGAAATCTGATTTTTGTTTGACACAATTTCATTTTTGGTGCAGAAATGACTAAACCATTATGTTCAATTATATTACAAAACTTATGCAAATGAGAAAAATGTTGTGCTAATGAATTTGAAAAAACTAAAATATCATCAATGTAAACAATGGTAAATGATTGATGATCATGAAAAATATCATTCATAATTCTTTGGAATTCTGATGGTGCATTTTTTAGTCCAAACGGCATGACATTCCATTCATAATGACCAAAAGGAACATTGAAACCAGTTTTGTAACGATCTTTCTCTTTAATTTCAATTTGCCAAAAACCAGACTTCATGTCAAATTTTGAATAAATTTTTGAATTGTAAAGTTTTTTCAATAAATCTCTTTTATTAGGTATAGGGTATCTGATCCATTCTAAAACTTTATTTAAGGGTTTATAATTTATAACAAGTCTGGGTACACCTCGTTCTCTTTCAGCTCCGTTATAAACATAAAAAGCATAGCAGCTCCAAGGAGAACTAGATTTACAAATTAATCCTTTTTGTAATAATTCATCAATTTCTTTTCTGCAGTGGTTTTCAAGTTCTGCGTTCATATGTATAGCATGTGATCTTGTCGGTATGTTATCTTCATAAAAATCTTTAACATAAGGTAAAGAGATTACATGTTTTTTCCTATTCCAAAAAGCAATTGGAACAGGTGCACATAAGTCATTAGTAAAAAGATTTTCAATATTTTTTATTTTAGCTTTTGTCACATCAAGGTCTAATTCTTCTTTAATTTTTAAAGATAAAATTTCTTTATTTAAAAAAGTAATTTTTTTCTCTTTTGACTAATCAGATCATTAAAAACATAATTTTTCTTTAAAACATTTATATCTTTTTCTTGTTCAGAAAAAATAAATTTAAAACAAATTTCTTTTCCTAATAATCTAATCTTAATACCGTGAGTGTCAAGGCTAAAAACAGAGTTCCAAGAATAACAGTGGCTGAAAGATTTTTAATCAAAATAAAAGAAGTGTGGAAACATAATCCATCATTACAGATTTTAACTTTGGAGAGCTTGTAATTTATTTGCATTCTTGAAACGTCTGCAGTATGTAATTTTTCAGTTGTTTTTTCAAAAAACTGTGTAGGTACAATTCCTTCTTGAATACAATTTTGATCAGCTCCAGAATCAACTAAAGCGATCGTCTCAATTTTAAAATCATTTATAAGAATTCTAACAAAAATAAACCATTTATGAAAATTTACTCTGGCAATATGTGCTAAAAATTCATTAACATGAGAATCATTAGTGTTTTCAGTAAATTTAATAACTTCTTTATTTTTCCCATTTAGTTCCAATTTTAAGATCCTTTCTTTGAAATCTAAATTTTCATTTTTCAAATCATTAATTTCTTGTTTTATATTTTTAATTTTTTCTTGTAAATCCTGAATATTTGGTATAGGATTTCTAGAAGATTTTGGTTCAAATCTATGAAAAATTTCTTTTAAATTATAAGGTACAGGTTCAGATTTTTGGGTCTCGTTATGTAAAACAATATCCCTTAATTTTAAAAAATATTTTTCTTTATCTGTAGGATCATTTATTTTGTCAATTAATTTAAAAAGATCTGAAAGAGTTTCTTTTGATAAAATATTTAAAGTTGAGTTACACCAAGGACCTATACAAATTCCAGGACCTTCACAAGTTTCAAAATCAGTATTAACAGAAGATGTATCACTTTAAACATTTAAATCATTTTCTTCAAAATCACTTAAATCAGAATTTTCAGAATCTGTATGAGATAGTAAAAGATTAGGCATTTGATTTTTAAGTTTGTCAGAGATATCTAAAGTATTGATTTTTTCTTTCATCCTATATTGGGATTTAAAATGACCAACACGTCCACACTTATAGCAAATAGGAGGACTTTTCTTTTTATTATTTTTATTTTTATTTTTGTTTTGAGAAGTGTTTTTGGATGAATAAGATTTTTGAAAATTCGAAGTATTTCTTCTATAATTTTTATTAGAAGATTTTCTTTTCAAATATTTTTTAGTTTTTGAAGAAGGAGCTTGAATACGTTCATAACCGTATTGGGAACAAAAATCTCCCAATTCTTTTTTAGATTGTAAAAACTCATTTTTAATTTTAGCTTTTAATTTCAAATCAGTACATAAAACTAAACCTTCATTATTAATAAAATTAATAATTTCTCCAGATAAAAAACGGAACATTAATTTTAACAGAATTTAAATATTCATAAAATTTTTCTTGAATAGTATCTCTCTCCCCCGTTGAAAAATAATTTTGAAACCATAAAACTTTTTCACGATTTCGTATATGATAATAGTCGGATCGTAAAAAAGGTTTATCTATTTCAAAAGGAGTAGAAAGCATATTTAAAGTTGAAAAGTTTTCCATAGTTGTTGATCTTGAAGGTGACAAAACAGGTTCATCAGAATTTTTATCTTGATCTATGTTAACAGACTCAGTGTAAAAAAGTTGTGGAATCCTATTTTCAAAATCAACTCCTTGTAAATTTGTATTCGAATTTGGAAAACCTGTTGTGTGTGTAGAACGTCTAGAATTTTCAAAAGTAGAAAGTCTAGAGGAAGGTAAAAAAGTAGATGAAAAACTTATTTGAACAGAACCATTAGATTGTTCTAAAATTTGTGAAATTCTAGAATTATTTTCAATAGATTGTGGTTTATTAATTTCTTATAAATCTCAAGTTCCATCTTGAGATAATTAATTCTATTTTAGTCTTTTAGGAACTTGTATTTTAGAATATAAAGGATTAGCTTCAAATAAAATTGTTTCATTTCTTGTTAAAGAATGTTTAGCTCTTGGATCTATAGTTGTCGTCATAACTTTGTAATAAATTCTATAAATGACAGCTATAGATCTTAAATTTTCAGCAAAATCCATGTTTTTAGTTTTAACAGTTAAAATTAAAGTATCTAAAATATTTGAGTCAAATAACGAAACTAAAAAATTTAGATAACAATTAAAATAAACAGGACCATTTGCTAAATTTGATTCAGCCATTGCCAAAAGTGAATTTGAAAAATTCAAATGTCGTGCATTTCTTAAACAGAGAAAAATAGGTATGTCTAAACCAATTCTAAATAAAGGTTTAACAGCAATTTGAACCATGCTTATATGCAAAAATTTAAATTTCTTTTTAATATGTTCATGTAATGCAGATGATGAAAGTAAATGTAAATTTTCATGTGATTTATTTAAAGCAATAGTTTGTTCAGTTTGCTTAATAGAATAATTTTGTGCAAAATCAAAAGTTCCAATACGATAAATACTATTAATGTTTTGCTTAGGGATGGACCAATTATGTAACTGATTTTCTATTTCAGGAATATTAGACTCTTGAACAGTAAATTCTTCAGTATTTAAATCAGAGAGAGAAGAGGAAGAAGCTATTTCTACTACTCGAAATCAAACAATGATGCCATAACCAAAGACAATAAACAGGTAAATAATATTTAGGATAGTGGGACCACCTACCGTGACCACCCTGATCGATTATTGAGAAGACGGGCTGACCAACGGAAAACCAGGCTGACCAACGCTATCTTAAACAGGATAATTACAAGTTTAGTGACTAAGGCTCTGATACCAAATGCGGAGCAGGATCAAAAAATACAGAAATAGAAAGAGAGTAAGTAAGTAAATAGTATAAATTTTTATTGAAAAGAAGATTTTACAAGATTACAAAGATAGAAGAGATAGCAGGGAGGATAGTTCAAGCGTGTCTCCTCTCAACTAATACACACCTATTTATAATAGAGAATAGAACACTATTCGGACTTCAAACAGACTTGAGTCCGTGATATAATTATTATAAAAGACAACAAAGGTAAATAATTGAGATATTTTGTCAAAAAGAAAAAGATTCTTGTCTGCCACTTTGTCTATTATTATCTTCTCAGATAAGGTGCCATTTTGTCAAAAGATTTTTGTCCTTTTGCATCATTGTCTTCTTCTGTTAGCCATAATTTCCATTTAATCAAAAAGCACATCATATTTATCAAGACCGTAGCAATCGTCTTCATTTTGTGGAGTGCAATTAGATCCACCAGTGCTTCCAGAGTTTTCATCATCACTATCTCCAGAGACTTATGATAATGCCTGTTCCAGGGCTGCTTTAAATTCTTTCTTTGTAGTATTTCCAGATAATTTGACTAAGATTTTACTTTTATCAGACAAGAAGTTGAATTGTCCCATGGATTGACTGGTTCCTGAAAGCACAGGATTCTTTCTAGAGAAATGTTTTAGAACCGTTTCTTTGTTGGCTTGAATATCTTTACAGTTGGACCACCATTTAACACTATATTCACGGGTTAAACAAGCGATAGAATTTAAATTAGGAGAAGGTTTGAATGGTTTTACCTTGAACTGCCAAGAGAAAATCCAAGGTAGGTTAAAGGTTTCAGAAAAGATAATCAATTTATCATGCTTAAGGATAGGTAACTTTTCTTTAAAGATAGTAAATCCTTCTATAATCTTAGCAGGTAAAATTTCGAGGCAAAGTCCAAAATATGTCCACCAATCTGAAAACCAATTTGGGAAATTTTTTGAATTGGTTATATGAAACATGAAGAACCAAGAGTGATTCCAATTTCGAAGGTAAAAGGTATTGTACCAGGCTTTTTGGTAGTCAAAGTAATTGTAACAGGGAGGTGTAAAAGTAACAGAAAATTTCTTTGCAGTGTATGGGTTTTGGTTCCAATCTGACAAAATAAGGACTTTCAAGATTCTACATTTTGAATAGGAAATTTTCTCAGGCATGTCACGATCATAGGAATGTTCAATTTCTATGGAGTTGGTATCTAAAAGGATAAGTTCATAAAAAAATTTCAATTTGTAGGGACTTTCGGGAATAAAAAATTGTTCATAAGGGAAAATATGTTGAAATATTTGCTGATAATTGGAATTTTCCATATTTCCATTGAATATTTCATTTTCAAGAATGGTGACGATTTGTTACTGTGGTTTTGTAAAGTACTTTGGTGGTTCTGGTTTAAAAGAACCGCATTTGGTATCAGAGCCTTAGTCACTAAACTTGTAATTATCCGTTTAAGATAGCGTTGGTCAGCCTGGTTTTCCGTTGGTCAGCCCGTCTTCTCAATAATCGATCAGGGTGGTCCCGGTAGGTGGTCTCACTATCCTAAACATTATTTACCTGTTTATTGTCTTTGGTTATGGCATCATTGTTTCGCAGTTTTAGTAGTAGAGAAATAGCTTCTTCCTCTTCTCTCTCTGATTTAAATACTGAAGAATTTACTGTTCAAGAGTCTAATATTCCTGAAATAGAAAATCAGTTACATAATTGGTCCATCCCTAAGCAAAACATTAATAGTATTTATCGTATTGGAACTTTTGATTTTGCACAAAATTATTCTATTAAGCAAACTGAACAAACTATTGCTTTAAATAAATCACATGAAAATTTACATTTACTTTCATCATCTGGATTACATGAACATATTAAAAAGAAATTTAAATTTTTACATATAGGCATGGTTCAAATTGCTGTTAAACCTTTATTTAGAATTGGTTTAGACATACCTATTTTTCTCTGTTTAAGAGATGCACGACATTTGAATTTTTCAAATTCACTTTTGGCAATGGCTGAATCAAATTTAGCAAATGGTCCTGTTTATTTTAATTATTATCCAAATTTTTCAGTTTCGTTATTTAACTCAAATATTTTAGATACTTTAATTTTAACTGTTAAAACTAAAAACATGGATTTTGCTGAAAATTCCAGATCTATAGCTGTCATTTATAGAATTTATTACAAAGTTATGACGACAACTATAGATCCAAGAGCTAAACATTCTTTAACAAGAAATGAAACAATTTTATTTGAAGCTAATCCTTTACATTCTAAAATACAAGTTCCTAAAAGACTAAAATGGAATGAATTATCTCAAGCTGGAACTTGGGATTTACAAGAAATTAACAAACCACAATCTATTGAAAATAATTCTAGAATTTCACAAATTTTAGAACAATCTAATGGTTCTGTTCAAATAAATTTTTCATCTACTTTTTTACCTTCCTCTAGACTTTCTACTTTTGAAAATTCTAGACCTTTTACACACAACACGTTTTTCAAATTCGAATACCAATTTACAAGGAGTTGATTTTGAAAATAGGATTCCACAACCTTTTTACATTGAGTCTGTTAACATAGATCAAGATAAAAATTCTGATGAACCTGTTTTGTCACCTTCAAGATCAACTATGGAAAACTTTTCAACTTTAAATATGCTTTCTACTCCTTTTGAAATAGATAAACCTTTTTTACGATCCGACTATTATCATATACGAAATCATGAAAAAGTTTTATGGTTTCAAAATCATTTTTCAACGGGGGAGAGAGATACTATTCAAGAAAAATTTTATGAATATTTAAATTCTGTTAAAATTAATGTTCCGTTTTTTATCTGGTCTGAAATTTATTGTAACAATAATAATATAGATTTTCCTTTTAAAAATCTTTTTACAAATGATAGAATTTCTAAAATGTGGAATACAACCGTAGGAAACAAACAAATAATCTATATTCATCCACCTTTAGAAGAAGTCAAAATAATTGTTCATGATCAAGAAATAATTGCTTCACCTTTTAAAAAGATAAGCTCTCAAAATGACAACAAACCTCCCTTATTAAAAGATATAAGAAACGTCCAAAATCAAAATAATTATACAAACTAAATTCTTTTTAGAATTGTCTCACAACTTGACAGGATAGAGACATTCAACATAAATAATCAACAAACACCTAGGCCAGGTGGCATACCTATGAAACTAATTTTCCAACCTCACGAAATTCCTGAACAACAACTAATTAAATTAAATGATAAAGATGAAATTTTAAAATAAATAAATTTAAAATTATCCAATCTATCTTTAAAAGAAAAACCTTCTGTTAGCATGCTTAATTCTGAGAAATCTGAACAAAATGAAAACTTTGAAATTAAAGATTTAGAAAGTCAATTTGTTAATGATACTTTTGAAATAAACAAAATATACAATAAAAGAGGATACGACAAACCAAGAACTAGACACTATTATCCTAGACCTACTCCTCCAGCTGTTTTGTTTGAAGAAAGAGTAAACTTTACTCAAGCAAAATATGATGGAGATTCTCTTTATGAATGGAACCTTGATGGTCTATCAGAATATCAAATTTTAAATATGTTACAAGAAATGACCATGGCTTGTACTTCGTACAGAGCCAGATCTATAAATAACACTGATAAAAAAATTGCTCAAATGTTAATTTCCGGGTTTACTGGTCAATTAAAAGGCATGTGGGATAATTATACCTCACTAGAAGATAAATCAAGAATTTTAAATGCAAGAAAAATAGTCATTAAAACTGAAAATCAAACCTCTGTTCAAACTGAAGAAGAAGATGCTGTTGCAACTTTACTTTTCGCTATTACAAAATATTTTATTGGTGAACCTAATCAATATCAAATTCGATCTTCTGAAATTCTTTCAAATTTAACTTGTCCTAAACTTCAAGATTTTTGCTGGTACAAAGATGTCTTTTTAACTAAAGTTTTTTCCCGAACTGATTGCAATCATAGTTTTTGGAAAGAAAGATTTATTGCTGGTTTACCTAAATTATTTGCTCAAAAGGTTAGAACAAGAATTAGAGATTTTTATGGAAATGTTATTCCTTATGATACTTTAACTTATGGAGAAATTAATAATTTTATTAATAATGAAGGTTTAGCTTTATGTACTGATTTGAAATTAAAAGCTAAAATTAAAATTAAGTTTTTACAATCTAAAAAAAAATGTGAGATTTTTGTTCCCAATACGGTTATGAACGTATTCAAGCTCCTTCTTCAAAAACTAAAAAATATTTGAAAAGAAAATCTTCTAATAAAAATTATAGAAGAAATACTTTGAATTTTCAAAAATCTTCTTCATCCAAAAACACTTCTCAAAATAAAAATAAAAATAAAAATAATAAAAAGTAAAGTCCTCCTATTTGCTATAAGTGTGGACGTGTTGGTCATTTTAAATCCCAATGTAGGATGAAAGAAAAAATCAATACTTTAGATATCTCTGACAAACTTAAAAATCAAATGCTTAATCTTTTACTATCTGATACAGATTCTGAAAATTCTGATTTAAGTGATTTTGAAGAAAATGATTTAAATATTTTAAGTGATACATCTTCTATTAATACTGATTTTGAAACTTGTAAAGGCCCTGGAATTTGTACAGGTCCTTGTTGTAACTCAACTTTAAATGTTTTATCAAAAGAAACTCTTTCAGATTTTTTTGAATTAATTGACAAAATAAATGATCCTACAGATAAAGAAAAATATTTTTTAAAATTAAGGGATATTGTTTTACATAACGAGACCCAAAAATCTGAACCTGTACCTTATAATTTAAAATAAATTTTTCATAGATTTGAACCAAAATCTTCTAGAAATCCTACACCAAATATTCAGGATTTACAAGAAGAAATTAAAAATATAAAACAAGAAATTAATGATTTGAAAAATGAAAATTTAGATTTCAAAGAAAGGATCTTAAAATTGAAACTAAATGGGAAAAATAAAGAAGTTATTGAATTTACTAAAAACACTAATGATTCTCATGTTAATGAATTTTTAGCACATATTACCAGAGTAAATTTTCATAAATGGTTTATTTTTGTTAGAATTCTTATAAATGATTTTAAAATTGAGACGATCGCTTTAGTTGATTCTGGAGCTGATCAAAATTGTATTCAAGAAGGAATTGTACCTACACAGTTTTTTGAAAAAACAACTGAAAAATTACATACTGCAGACGGTTCAAGAATGTAAATAAATTACAAGCTCTCCAAAGTTAAAATCTGTAATGATGGATTATGTTTCTACACTTCTTTTATTTTGATTAAAAATCTTTCAGCCACTGTTATTCTTGGAACTTCGTTTTTAGCCTTGACACTCACGGTATTAAGACTAGATTATTAGGAAAAGAAATTTGTTTTAAATTTATTTTTTCTGAATAAGAAAAAGATATAAATGTTTTAAAGAAAAATTGTATTTTTAATGATCTGATTAATCAAAAGAGAAAACAAATTACTTTTTTAAATAAAGAAATTTTATCTTTAAAAATAAAAGAAGAATTAGACCTTGATGTGACAAAAGCTAAAATAAAAAATATTGAAATTTTTTTTACTAATGACTTATGTGCACCCGTTCCAAATGCTTTTTGGAATAGGAAAAAATATGTAATCTCTTTACCTTATGTTAAATATTTTTCTGAAGATAACATACCGACAAGATCATATGCTATACATATGAACGCAGAACTTGAAAACCACTGCAGAAAAGAAATTGATGAATTATTACAAAAATGATTAATTTGTAAATCTAGTTCTCCTTGGAGCTGCTATGCTTTTTATGTTTATAACGCAGCTGAAAGAGAACGAGGTGTACTCGGACTTGTTATAAATTATAAACCCTTAAATAAAGTTTTAGAATGGATCAGATACCCTATACATAATAAAAGAGATTTATTGAAAAAACTTTACAATTCAAAAATTTATTCAAAATTTGACATGAAGTCTAGTTTTTGGCAAATTCAAATTAAAGAGAAAGATCGTTACAAAACTGGTTTCAATGTTCCTTTTGGTCATTATGAATGGAATGTCATGCCGTTTGGACTAAAAAATGCACCATCAGAATTTCAAAGAATTATGAATGATATTTTTCATGATCATCAATCATTTACCATTGTTTACATTGATGATATTTTAGTTTTTTCAAATGCATTAGCACAACATTTTTCTCATTTGCATAAGTTTTATAATATAATTAAACATAATGGTTTAGTCGTTTCTGCACCAAAAATGAAATTGTGTCAAACAAAAATCAGATTTCTTGGACACCAAACTTTTGAAAATAATGTTTTACCAATTTCAAGAGTTTTAGAATTTACTTCTAAATTTCCAGATGAAATTAAAGACAAAAATTAACTGCAAAGATTTTTGGGATGTCTTAATTATGTGTCTGATTTTTTCAAAGATATTAGAATTCTCTGTAAGCCATTATTCAATCGTCTTAAGAAAAATTCAAAACCTTGGACAAAGAACATACTCGTGTTGTACAAACCATCAAACAAAAAATTTATCATTTACCCTGTCTGTCTATTCCTCATCCAGATGCCTTTCTTATAGTTGAAACAGATGCCTTTTATTTAGGTTTTGGGGGTATTCTTAAACAAAAGTTACCTAGTCAAAATACAGAGTCCTTGGTCAGATTCCACTCTAGAGCATGGAATGAAACTCAATCTAAATATTCTACTATTAAAAAAGAACTTTTATCAATTGTTTTATGTATTACAAAATTTGAAGATGATTTAGTTGGAAAATATTTTTTACTCCGTATTGATTATAGTATTGCTAAAAATATTTTGGAAAAAGATGTTAAAATTTTTGTTTCAAAACAAGTTTTTGCCAAATGGCAAGCACTTTTGAGAATATTTGATTTTGATATTGAATATATAAAAGGTTCTTCAAATTCTTTACCTGATTTTTTAACAAGAGAATTTCTACAGGGAAAGAAATCAAGCTAATTTTTATGGGCACTCCTATAAAGAAGAAGTTATCGCCAGCCGATTTTGCGGCTAACAAATCTGGACATTCTTCATCGTTGATGGTGGTATAAGACAATATCCCAAATGTAAAAGCAGTATCCAAAATTACAGAAATCAAGTCTGGTGCAATAGCTATGGACCATTTAAAAAATCTTTTGAACTTATTGGTATATTCTACTGATAATTTTATTATTTAAACGTTCATCAAATGTAATAATAAAATATTAATATATTAAATATTTTATTAAATACAAATTGAATGATATATTGAAAATAATACAGACTTTAAAATATTTCTTATTTTTGGTTGTTTATGACACATTATTTAATTGAATTGCTAGAACATGGCTCTAAGGATAAGTTTTCGCTTCCACCACTAATGACAATGATCTTTGGTCGACAAAACTGTTTGAAATTTTGCTTGATTCCCAGATTCATAATCCTTATAATTTGTCTTTTAAAGTGATTTATATTCTTAAAGATGGTGATTCTTCACCTTTAGCTATATCGTCTCGAGTCGCAACTATTCTTAAGAGCTTGATGTTTCTTCAGATACCATAAACTCTACGTGTCAACTTAAAGCCAATAGAATGAAGTTCTAGAATGTTCTCAGTAATCTATAATGATGATTTGGTAGTTGATTAATTTCTTGACGAAACTCCATTAAAAAAATTGTGCACTAGGTAATCAAATTAACTAATACATCATATTATTAATTATATATCATATTTGTTCTAATTATTATATGTTATTTCTAAATATTATAGGTCAACTAAATTAAATAGAATTTTTAATATTTTTTAAATATTAATTTTAAAGTATACTCAAATAGTTAGTTCCAATTTTATATATAGAGAATATATACTTTTAAAATATTAACGTTTATTCATTATGCTACAAACTTTTTGATGCAAAAGCTGGAGTTAGTTTGTCGAACAGGCAAGATGGCAACTTCTTTCAAATATTTAACTTAATTATTTAATAATTTGCTCTAAGATAATGCTTAATTTTGGAAAAATAATACATACTTTGTGTTTATAATATTATAACTTTACAATCCTTATATTTATCATCATCCTTATTTCTTAACCCATAGTTTTAAGTTTTATTCTTATATTGCAATATCCATAAAGTAATATATAATAGTACTTAAATGAATTTAACCCGCAGCAACGCTTCTACTGCCTTACTAGTATTTATAGAAACTTGATTAAAGTTCAGATGATTTTGTTGTAGAAATTAAACTTTAGAGATAATTTTGATAATTACTCCAAAATCCGGGGACCAAAAGCAAAAATTAATCTTATGCAAACTTATGCACATCTCAAAGTAATATAAAATTAAGTTTTAATAGGCACTGAGATTCTTATCCCCACCCCACAAGTACTAGGGCTAGTGAATTCTTTTTTCTGTTATTTATAATTTAAAAAATTATTAAAATTCATAAATCATATATTTTAAAATTTTTATATTTTTAATTAATATTTATATATGTATTTAATTTAAAATAATAACAGTAACATATATATATATATATATATATATATATATATATATATATATATATATATATATATATATATATATATATATATATTTGTAAAACTCAAAGTAAAGATCAGTTAAGGCGGGATAAGAAGATTCAATCTCATCTTTAACTCGTTGCTAGGGTGAACATTCGATCAGTTCAGTTTAACATCGAACCAAACAAAGTCTATTGAATAAATCAAATTGGTATTAAAATGAACTGAACCGAACTGAATTTTCAAATAAATCAAAATAACCGAATTATATATAAATATGAATCGAATCGAACTAAATAAGATGTAAATCATAAAAACCAAAGTGAATAAACCGAACCCAACCTAAAATTACTTAAAAATAAAATTTCATATAAAAATAAAAATAAAATTTAATAAATAATTAAAAATCAGTTATTTCGATTAATTTAAATTTTTTTTGTATAAAATCAAACCAAATCGATTAATTTTAATTTTTAAGAAAGCTAAACTAGATACACGAAATTTATATAAAAAAATAACTCGAACAAGAATTGGTTTGGTTTGGTTTTCAATTTTTTGTGAATTTTGCTTACCCCTACTAATTACGGTGGAAACATATGAGATTTTTTGTTCAGTTATAGACATTAATAAATTTTGTATTTAAACATATTAGATGTTATCATCTCTAATTTTATTTCTCTCAAGAATAAATTATCTTCTTTAATGGGTAGTTACAATAGTTAAAATTCTTAAAGAAGTTATCAAAGAGAAAGAAAGAGAGAGTTATTAACAAGAACAAAAAAAATTTCCTTTTGTTCTATAAGTTTTTGTTCTCCATTTTTTCTTTAAAGAAAAAATAAGTTTAAAGAATGATGATTGGTCTTTGATTGAGAGTTATCCCTCTCTTTTATTTGTGCTTTAATTTTTAATTCAATAATTCTATATTTGTTAGATTTGATTTAGTTCTTACATTTTATTATTATAATTGTTCTTTTTTTATTATTAAGTGTTCTTTTAGGTCTTTTATTATGAGAGTTTTAATAACTTGAATACAAAGTTTAAGAGTGACTCTTCTTTAATTAGACTCGTACAAAACAGAAAAGTCATTAAATGGAGTGTATGTAATGAAAAAAACATTTCAAAACTTTATTAATGTGATTGAAGATCTTCAATCTATTTTTTTTTATTATCCTTATAATGATGTGATTTTATGTCAATGTGTACAAATTTATTCCTATAGACTAAAACTATGATAATTCTCTTAAAAAAGACATGTTATTTAAGTCTTGCAAACATGTATTTTGAGTTATCAACTAGAAAAAAGTAATTTAATAACTTGCAATTGCATTTATCTCAATGTAAAAAACTATTTAATGCAAGTTTCTAAACACTTGAAGTTAAAGTCAAACAATCAAATTTATAATAATAATAATAATAATAATAATAATAATAATAATAATCAAATCAATCGTATCGATGACTATGGACATAATTTCGATTTAATTTGAGGGTGAACCTAAGCATCCATTTTCTAGATTTAGATATCGAAAAATCTAATGATGAGAGTTACTGCCTATCTCGAGTCTCAACAGGTTGAGGACGGGTAAATCCAAGTTAGGGTTGAGAATAATTGAATCAAAATTGCTTTTCTAGAACCAATTTAGATCTAATTGACAGAAAAGTTAAGTTTATGGGAGTAAACAACAATTATTACACGTTTAGGGACTAAACCATAAAAAAATTTAGAAATTTTTGTCCCCTAAGCCAATTAGCTCTGTATACAGCTGAATCGGCTATACATAGAGTCGATGGGCTCTAAGAGTCCCGATTGGCTTATTTTTTGAAATTCGATATCATTTTATGTATATTTTGACTTAAAACGCCAAAATTGAAAAAAAAAAGCTTCCAGAATATATTTAATAATAATTATTAGAATTTAAAATAGATTTATTTGAATTTTAAGGATTTTATTTATTTATTGGATATTAATCTAAATTTAAAGGATTAAATCATCTGATAAGGGAAAGTAATCAGTTCTTTTTAAATTTAAATAATTCAGAGTTTATTTATTCCTCTAGGGTTTCCTAAAATTCTACTGCTATAAATAGAATAAGACATTCTAGGTCTAGGGTTAGCTACTGTTTGCACTTATTAACTAAAAAGACTATGTTCATTAAAAGAAATGAGTATAGATAACTAAAGAATATGTCATGAAAGAAAGAACTTCAGATTAAGAAACTCTTTTCGAAATGACAAAAGCTTTCTCAAATCCAAGCAGTACTGGATTCTCAACTGATTTTTAATTCCACTACCTCATCATCTCTAGAGACTCAAAGATTAGCACTCTAGGATGATAACTTAATGGTTCTCCAAATTTAGCATCATCAAGAATCCTCTTCTTGTTATTGGTTCTTTTACTTTATGATTTTAGAAACATGATTAGAATAATTTTTATTATTTCATATGATTTACATGATTATATTTAAGCTTTCTTTATGAATCAACATGCTTCTGTTATGCTGGATTTTAAATATGATAACATGATACATGTTGGGTCTAAAATATAATAACATGATATATGGTGAATTTTGAATATGATGATTTGAATGATTAGGATAATATATTAGATTTATGTTTTTCTCATGTAATTATGTGATTACATCTATTTTTTAGAGTTACATGTTCAAATCTAGAATCTGCCATGTAAGGTCATTGTCTTATGTTAGTTTATCTTTTTTATTTTCATGTTTGCACTATTTTATGTATTTTGGTCTAGTTTAATTCATGTTTATGTCCTTTATCTTATTACTTTTTGAATTTTAATCATATTTTTATTTTATGTGCATGTTAAATCGGCTTCTAGGTGAGGAGATCAAGAAAAAAATGCAGAACTGACCATGACCATGACCAAGCCCTAGAGCTGATCTGCTCTGTGGAGTGTTGATTCGGCTCTGCGCTGGACTAATCAGCTCTATGACCTAGGCCAATTGGCTCTTCACCAATTTTGGCCTATTTTCAGATTTTATTCAATTTTTTGACACTATAACTTATTTTATGCATTTTTCTCTTGCTTTGTAGTTGTAGTAGGGTTATAATAGCTAGATTTAATTTTTTACATTTTATTTTTATTTTATTTTGGATGTAGCCTAATTAAAACTAGATATATAGACACTAGGCTTTACAATTAGACTTGGCATGAAAATTATAGTCCATTAGGTTAAAGGATAGTAAATTAGGAATAAACTAAAATTCATGTAAACTTAGTAGACCTTTGCCATATTTTTAATTAACTAATAAATCACATTAGAATATGATCATTTAATTGGGCATTAACATAAAAAGTAGTCCATTCATATTTAAAGGCTAATAATTAAGTACATGACTTGTAATTGGGCTAGACTATGTGGACTTTTTATACATAATCGGATAGCTAGTTAGGTTAATTATTTAAATGAGAATTGGACTTAAATAAAATGGGCTAGACTTAGGTGGACCTCACATACTGTAATGATTTACTATAAAGATTATATTTGTTGTGTTTGTAGGGAATAACCTGTTAAATAATAAAATTAAAGATAAAGATACACAAACAAGAAAGTTGGTTTCCGAATTCATCTCTAGATGTGATAAAATTTCCTTATAGAATAAAAAAAAACCACTCAATTAGTAAAATATCCGGATGAATTATCCAGGTGGTGACTCTAAAACTTTCGTACTAGTCATTGTGAGTAGTTAACATGTTTCTTTTAGGTTGCAAAACCTTGCAGTGTTGTAGTTGCTAGAGACACTTAGGTGTACGTCCGAAATCAATACCCACAGTGACTTCCACTCCTCCTTAATCAAATTCACCAAAGGTTTATTCATTTAAGTTTGGTTTCGATTGAATTCTAATTCAAGAACTAAATGGTTTCAGTTTTAATTTCAATTAATCTAGACCGAATTATAAAAAAAAAGTCTATTTTTATATTAAAATATGTTTCAAAAATTACATATTACATAAAAACTTTTGATATTAATTTTTAAAAATTCTTACAAAATTATATTCCCAATCATCTTATCTTAGAATATTAAAAAGATATTTGGAATTTACTTAATTATATTCTAAAAAATGTTAATAATTTCCTTATATAGTAAAATTTTATATTTAGCCGCAAATCAATTAATTAATTATGTAAGCAGTAATAAAATATTTTATAAGAATCTAATATCTTTATTGTCTTAAAAAAAGAAAAAATAACATATAAAACTAACATTTGATTTTTAGAAATTAGGGGTCATCAATTTATTGGTAACAAAAGTCATAAACCATTAAATTAAAAATTTAAAATTTTCCCTCCTTTAAAAACATCATATATATAACAAATAATTAAATTATTCAAACCAGAGATTGACTTGTTGACTAAACTTCTCTTATGCTATATATATATATATATATATATATATATATATATATATATGTGTGTATGTGTGTGTGTGTGTGAAATTTTTTTTTAAATTCAGCCTTAAATCAATCAATTGATTATATAAGATAGTCATAAAATGTAAAAAAATGTTACACATTTCATCATTTTTTGTCCATCTCTTACCTACTTAACGTGGCATTTACTATTTTTAAAAACAGTTTTATAAAAAAATAGTAGATGCCACATTACACATGAGCAAAGAAGTGAGACAAGAGTAAATAAATGATGTAATATTAATTTAAAATATAAATATGTAAAAAAATGTAAAATCACCTAATTAATTCAAGAAATCATTATTTTCATTGCCTTAAAATAAATACTATATAAAACTAACATTTACTATATGTCACAGAAAATAAATTAAAAGATTTAATCATTTTAAATATTTAGTTTACATTATTAATATTTAATAGAGATAAATATAAAAGAAAGTACTTATAGTATTATGGTTCTTTTTTTAAATAAAAAGACGTATAAGGTTCCAGATCATGATGGGACAAAGATATTTTACTGTTAAAAAGTCTTGATTTAAAAGAATAGAGCTATTTTCACTCCGCTTAGTCATCATTATCAAATTACATGTGTGTGATAACATGAGTTTAGAGCTTAACAACTTATAATTTCATTATTTGACCATTAAATCACGGTTTAGGAAGTCATTGATTTGATAAGATCGATTAAGGTCAGACAATAACGTTTTGACTTATTAAATTCTAAACTCATATTATCAAATATGAGAAATGCAATAATGATGATGGATCGAAATGAAGTTGGCTAAACCCTTACCGATTGATTTTTTTAATAGTGGAATACTTCTTTTTATCATAATTTCTATATGCCTCATTTTGTTTTAAAAAAATTACATACTTTAAATTGTCAAATAGAGAAACCATAAAGTACTTTTTTATACTTATTCCTATTTAATAACAATTAAAACTTTTAAATAATATGAAAAAGTATGTTCCTTACAACTTTCCTTTTAAGTTTTAGTGCATAACAATCATATATAATATTTTGTCCAATTCAGACCGATTGTAGTATAAATTTAATAAGGAATAAAGTATAATTTGACCACTGGTCTTGTTGTCTAGATTTTATTTTTAATTTTATAAATATTTAACTTAGACTTTTACATATTTAACTTGTCTAGGCTTTTTTTTTAACAAAGCTTATCTACGTATTAAGAGCGTGATTTATATAGTTTATAGAAAGACAATAAATATAATAAAAATTATAAAAATTATTTATTTTTAAAATTATATTAAATTATTAAAATAAAAATTTTAAATCAAAGGATAATAAAAATAGTATTATTTATTGATGTTATTACAATATTTTATTTTCTTTTTGATAATAATGGCGAAGTGACTAAAGTCATGGTGATGGTAAGAGGATGGAGATGTGGAGATGAGAACGATGCAATATAAATAGTTTATTTTTTTTTATAATTATTTATCATTTAATTAAATTAATTTTATTAATTATAATAAATTATAAAATAATTTCTGACAATTATTATACATTTTTTATTCATCAAGAGAATGATTCTGATTTTTTAGTTTTATTTAAATATAATTAATTTGAATGAAATAAATAGAAATTAGATCAAAATATTCATAAAATTTAAATAAAATTAACTTAAATTTGCATGATAAAATTAATAATTAAATTGAACGTTATTTTATTTAACAAAAAAAAATATCAAGACCGCATTGTTCTCCTACTCTAAATTTTTAATCTAGTATAGCAATCCCTACATATAGAGATTAAAAAAAAATACTATATAAGAGTATTTTTCTTTTTAATTGCGATATATGTATATTTATATTTTTAGACTTTAATAATTTAATTAGTTTAGCATTTTAATTTTTACTGTAATTTAATAAAATATTTAAATTTATTTTTTATAATATATTTTAATATATTTTGATATATATTTTGACTCAATTCATCTATATATATTACATAAAAATATATTACTAAAGAAATAAAATTCAGATATGTTAAGTTAAATAAAAATTTTACATATTTAAATATTAGAAAAGATTTTAGATATATATTAAATTAAATAAAAAGATTAGAATATTAATTTAACTAATCCATAAAAATATAGGAGCATAAATTTACATTTCACCTTCCTTAATTAATTATATATATTTCTTTTGTGGAACCTTAGTTAGGAATTTTAACAGCCCGAATACTGCTGTTTTTTCTTTCTTTAAAAGGAAATACTGCTGGTTTATAATGTCGCGGAAAAAGCTATTTCTAGGGGAACGCAATCAATAAAATTTGTTCTGGTCCGTCAGTGACACACTGTTCAGTCACTCCCCAAAATGATTTCTTCAGCTGTGTCGAGATTATCCAATCTTCATGGACATCTTCACCCTTCAGACTCAATCACCAAAGTAATTCCTTTTAATGCATCTTTCTACATGTCGAATATACTGTTTCTCCTTGGATTATGAATCATGATTGTAATTTTGTTGATGGGTTTTCTTTTTTATTTATAGGTTGATGGATTGCTGAAGGTATCTCCAGAGGTTTCTGAAGCTTTATCATGTGGGCATGCTGTTGTTGCGTTAGAATCCACTATTATTTCCCATGGTAATGATAATAATCTCAATTCACTTACTTGATATGCCTTTCTGTGTTACTCCCTTTTTACTTTTGTTTACTATCAGTTTTAATTTCTTTTCTGTTTTGTTCTATGGAATATGATAAACCCTGAACTCCTTTTCAAAATTCTGGGCATAGGATTGGAATTTTTATATGTCCCATTTTAATCTTTGTTAGAAAATTTCTTAAGTCAATTTTGTTTTCCTAAAAATAGCAGTCTTTTCATTAAAATAGTTCATGGAGTTTAATACATTGTTGATTTACCACTCAATTTCTATAGTTGCATCATACTCTTTGAAAAGAACTTATTCAAACTAGTTGTACTAGATTTGTTCATGCTTCTGTTTGCAGTACTGTCATAGATTAATAGTTGTTGAAAGCTTTCCCATTCTTGTAAAACAAATAAGGGCAAGTTCATGGCATGCAGGCTTATTTTTGTTACGCAATTTAAGTATGGAATAAATATTGCCTAGCATGGCTCGTGTTTTTGGTCTTATGTTTAGGTATGCCATATCCCAAAAATTTGGAGACTGCAAAAGAGGTGGAGGCAATTGTGAGGAAGAATGGAGCAGTTCCTGCTACAGTCGCAATTTTAGATGGCATACCATGCATAGGTTTGAATGTCAAACTTGTACTTTCAGAATTGCAATTAGATTGATCTCGACTATGTGTTATATGTTTATCTTGCGTCTTTGAGTAGGGGTGAGCAAATGGTC